>NW_006921907.1:2815945-2820413 GCF_000298275.1 Orycteropus afer afer | reverse complement strand
AGGCTGGGTTTACTCAGATGTTGCAGCTCTTTCCCAGTCCTATTTTGCGAGCCTTTTAGCCTAAACGGACTATTCCTAAAGTTGCACGGTAATGTACCAGTGTTTCTTTGCTATTCATATTCTACTTATCACTGCTAAAAGAACTAACAGATCTGTCCTGGAGGAAGTGCAGCCAGAATGCTCCTTGGAAGCAAGAATGGCCGGACTTCGTCTCACCTATTTTGGTCATGTTGTAAGAAGGGACCATTCCCTGGAGAAGGATGTTGGTAGAGTGGAGGGTCGACGAAAGAGGGGGAGGCCTTCAAGGAGATGGATTGATACGGTGGCTGCGATGATGGGCTCAAGTATAACAGGGATTGTGGGGCTGGCACGGGATCGGGCAGTGTTTCGTTCTGCTGCGCATGGGGTCACTATGAGTCGGAAACAACTCGACGGCACTTAACAACAACAACAACAACAATTCTACTTATCACTTCCTGCTCACCAGGTCTAATTAGCAGGATGTCATTAACGAAAAGAATCAGCATGATGTTTTGTGAAATGTTATGAAGATCGAGTTTCTTGTACTGTATTAGGGCAGCAACAAGAGAGACAGCATTTCTCTGTGTCCAGGAAGTGAAGGTGTACTCTTGCCCTTCCACAGAAGTGTGAACTCATCTTTAAGTGTCCTTGAGGGGTATTAAAAAGAATGCATCCCCAGATCAATAAACACATAGCTTGCGCCAGAGGCTGTGTTGATCTGCCCAGAAAAAGACACCACTTTTCAGCACAGCAGCTGTGGTTGGGGCCATCATCTGCCATAATCCTATGGATTTTATGGAAGCTATAAAATTGAATCCAATGGGAATATGAAGAGGACCACCATTTGGGCATCCTTTTGTGTGTGTGTGTGTGTGTGTGTGGGTGGGTGGGGTGGTGCAAAGGCAGCCAGCCCTGGACTTTACCCTGCGCCCACCTGCTGGGAGAGGGGAGACCTGGGATGCAGACAGTGTGGTCCATGTCTGTGTGCAGCCACTGCCCTCAGCCCATGATGTTCCCTGGTAAAGCAGCCATGGACTGCCCCTTGGGCTAGGTCTTTGCTGTCATCTTGGTCCCCTGCCAACTTTTTGGCACCCAATTTCAGCCATAGGCAGAGCACCCTAGCAGGATGCGGAAGGAGGTGGGGGCACATCAAGACAAGGCTGGATCACCCGGACATCCTTTAAGTCTCTAATGATGACACTAGTCTCTGCAGTTCCTCTAAGAATGTGGTATTGCTTCTAAGTAACCACACTGACCAAAGACACTTGAGTAATTTTCCACAGTCTCAGGGCTTCCACTTGGTCCTTTCTTCCACAATCAGAATTGTCACTTGAGAAATGGAAAGAGGGACCACTTATCCAGCAGCTCTCACCCCCTCATTGATCGAGGGTTGTTCTACTGAGCTTTAACCTCACAACCCTTTCAGGTTTTGCATGCAAGAGTGCCAAGCAGCCATGGTATCTGTGTGTCCCATGGGATAAGTACAAAATGTAGCTGAAGTGAATATACCTGCACAAAAGTCTTTGCTACAACTATGGTTACATAAAATTAGGCCAAGAAAATGTGAAGTGGTATACACAAAGCCCTAGATAGTGGTCCATTGTTGTTGTTGTTGTTATGTGCCATCGAGTCAAAGCCGACTCATAGCGACCCCTCCTTGGGTTTCCGAGGCAGTATCACTACGGAAGTAGGATTGCCCAACCTTCCTTCCAAGGAGTGGCTGGTGAGTTTGAACCGCCAGCCGTCTGGTTACCAGGCAAGTGTCTTAGCCACTATGCTACCAGAGCTCCCAGTGGTCCATTACTCATCTTCATTAATTGCTACCTCTAGTATAAAACATCCCCCATCCCATCTCATCAAATACTAATTAATTGCTATCTCAAGATCAGAACATCATTGACTTGCTCAACTCCTAATTTCATGATGCCATCAAATGAAGACTAGATCTTCCACCAACTATCATGGTCCTAGGAGTATTCAAACCCTTTCCTAAGCAAAAAGGAAGTGACCGAAACCTCTTTGATGGAACATTAGCATTCCTGAGTAGTTGTACTAATTCTGAGTTCATTAAATTGAAAAAGACATTGTCAATTTCATGTGCACCTTGGAAGGTGGGAATCCCACAAGCTCCTTTGAAAAGTGGTAGATGGGGCAGAGTCCTAATGCATAGTGTGAAGACTAGTCTCTACACTGAATTTCTGAGAGTAGAAATGTAGTTTTTCCACAAGTAAGAAATTCAATAGCAGGAAGTACACTCTTGATGAAAAGTTCCTTCCCTTTGCCAGCAACTTGGGAGAAATCCCCTGGCAGCTGGGTTGGACCCAGGACTGGTGATTAAAAACAAAAGTCCAAACTCACTGCCATCGAGTCGCTTCTGACTCATAGTGACCTCCTATAGGTTTCTGAGGAGGAAAATCTTACAGAAGTAGATTGCCCAGTTTTCCTTCCACAGAGTGGCTGGTGGGTTTGAACTGCCAACCTTTTAGTTAGCAGTCAAATGCCTTAGGCACTATGCCACCAGAGTTCCTTGGACAGGCTTAAGTGAGCAATAAAACCTGTGACAGAAGTGACTTGATTCCAAAAACAAAGACTGTGGAGGGAGTAGTGCCAGACTGAAGCACGAGCTTTGTGGATGGAACAAGGTTCATCAATGCTGTAGTGTCAGTTACTGGAGGAACACAGGGAAGAGGAAGGTTTCAAAGTCTGGTGGGAGCCTCCATTAGGTAAAAATGATCATCCTTACAGGCAGAGAGTTTTACAGTCTATGCAGTTTTTAACTCAAGGATCTTCTTCTTTTGTTTTGATCTCAGCTATAGGGGAACAGGGCATCCAAGATGTAGCTTCCCCTTCTGATATCGAAACTTTTAAATTTGCTCTTCTTGTTTTGGTCCTGAGCCTTCTGAAGAGATAGGAAAATTAACACTATGTTTCTAAATTTGTCAGCAATGAATGGTCAGTACTGCTGTCGGCATTACCTTCCTAATTAGGACAGGTGAAAAGCCTTCAATCCCTGGATCCCAACTTGGTATGGTGGCCTTCTCTTGTGTATCTGTCTTTTCTAAATTTTCTATGATGAATGTATGTAGGTAGTGCTTTATTTGAATGGTTCTTTTATGCACCAATATCAGTTACCACAATTTAGTTGAATAACACCAGTCCCTCAACAACACAATTCCAATTTCAGTTATCAGGGTGTATTAACTATGAGTAATTGCACAAAGTACAAACTTCACTGCTAGCTCTTCAGCCAACAAATCACTATGTAAATAACAGATGCACTCCATCATCAGTGACCAATCATGTCACGTCTTCAATAGTCATGATTTGTTACTGTAAATCTGTTACTCTGTTCACGCCCAGACAGCCAAGTATGCAGTCATGTTGCCTCTTTGTCTCCCAGTGATAAACCCACATGATAGTTTACAAAACAATGTTAACTGAAAAAAGGAATTGGTCAAGGTGAAAGTGAAGCAGAGAAATGGAAAGTGATAACACTGAAAGTAAAACTCAAATCAAACACAATTATTGAAGAAATTGCAGACTGAATGTTAACAACTGCCATTGTTCCAAACTCTAAATATGCATCTAAGGAAACTTAGTGAAGGCAGATATGAACTTATTGGCATAAATGAGAAAAATTATTAAAAAAAAAAGATGAAGAGGACATGACACCAGGAAAAAACTTTCACATTTCATGACACTGAAGGCAAAAAGGATTAAACGTTGGAAGCTAATCCAAATTTAGAAATGATACGATAATTCACCAAGGCATGAAAGTGATGCTCACTCCATATCATAAGTTATACAATGAGAAAAGGGCAAACATTTCAAACTACTCTTGATAAGATTTTTACAAAGAAATACATAACTAAACTCACTGCCATGAAGTCGGATCCGACTCATAGTGACCTGTCCTTGGGTTTCCAAAGCAGTATCACTACGAAAGTAGATTATTGCCCAACCTCCTTCCAAGGAGTGGCTGGTGGGTTTGAACAGCCAGTCTTCTGGGTAGCAGTCAAATGCCTTAAGCACTACACCACCAGAGCTCCTTTACAAAGAAATAAAACATTTTAATTCTCAGTGTTGCTTATATTTTCAGTCAGAGTACTAAGTAAATATATTCTTTTTTCTTTTTTTACTTTCCTATTCATTCATATTGCTATGAGTCGGAACCAACTTAACAGCAGTGAGAGTTTTATTCATTTATAAGAGGAGCCCTAGTGGTGCAGTGGTTAAGGGGCTGCAAACCAGGTCAGTGGTTTGAACCTACTAGCTGCTCCATCGAAGGAAGCTGAGGCAGCTTGCTTCTGTAAAGATTACAGCCTTGGAAAGCCGATGGGGCAGTTCTGTTCCATCCTGTCGTTGTTGTTGTTGTTAAGTGCCGTCGAGTCGTTTCCGACTCATAGCGACCCCACGCACAGCAGAACGAAACACTGCCCGATCCCGC
>NW_006921907.1:2780692-2815430 GCF_000298275.1 Orycteropus afer afer | reverse complement strand
ACTTCCGTAGTGATACTGCCTCAGAAACCCAAGGAGGGGTCGCTATGAGTCAGGGCTGACTCGATGGCACATAACAACAACAATTTATAACTAAGAGGGTTTTTAATGTTTTGACTAAAAAAATCAATGGCCACAAAACAATCTTAATTTTTCCTATTGATTATTAAAATCTCTTTGCACAGTTCTAATTGCAGGGTAATTGTTATGATTCTGTACTACTGGGCAAAGTGGGAATTACATGAGGGGGAAAAAAGTGCCTTTAACACATGTTTTAAGGAAACAGCCAGGAACAATAATGCTCTTTCCTCTTCCTCCTGCTGACTGGTGGTGTCTCCAAGAGCTACAGCCTGACATGGCCAATGTCTGAGAGCTGATCAACTTCCGCCTGCACAAGAATCATAAGGATCCAGCCTCATAAGCCTTAGACATAAAATAATACATTGTGTGATTTTCACCAATCATTTCGGCATAATAAAAGTGAAAAAGTAACATATGAACTTAGCATATTTATTTAACCATCATTCAAAAAAACTGCATTCAGACTTTTTCAACTGAAATCCTTCTAAGTTCTCCAATAAAAGGGGGAAAAGTCCCTAATTTTTTTCCTATTTCTATAAACTTTCAAGTGGCTAAGTTCTGTCTTTGACCCTACAATCCATCTGGAAGTAAAACTCGAATCAAACATGTTATTGAAGGAATCTATATAGCTATTCACCCTGGTGTTACTTACAGGAACTGTAAGTTTTCATGGGAAAATAAATATATTAATTATCATTTAGGTCCAAGAATCTATAACAAATTCTGGTAATACAAAAACAATTCAAAGACTGAATTTTCAGTCAAGTATAATTGTGATGTGTCTAATAATGCACTAGAGATTTTAGAGATGTTTTTGCTTAATTAAGTTTTCTTTGTATTCTAGGAGTCAACCCATTCACAGACTGCATTCGTAAGGGATGGTGTTTTGACATTTCCCTAGTATAACAGCACTTTTACTAACATTTTATATCAAAATCATCATCATATGAGTCAAAATGTGTTTTAATTCTCCAGCTACAGGGGTCACTGATGTTAACAGTTTGGTGTATTTGTTTACTACACACACACACACACACACACATCAAGAATAATATTCTTTTTTCCCCCCAAGAAAATGGGTTCATCCTATAGAGAGGTGTCTGAAACCTATTTATTCTCCTAACACTATATCACAAATATCTCTCCAAATAAAATCAATACATAAACACCTAACTCATTGTATTTCACAGTTTGGACAAGTCAAAATTTATTCAATGATGTCACTATTTATTGATAGTCAAATTTTCCTCCTACTTTGTTTTTTTCCATCTCTATAAGCAAGACTACAATAAACATATATGTGTATGCACGTGTTTCTTTGTGGGTAGACTTTTGGTCTGACTCCCTAATATCCCTAACTCATCGAGGTCGAGGGTAAGTTCATCTCCTTCTCAGTGATTGTGAGGAATAATTACATGGCCCAATTCTGGACGATGAATGTGGGCAGAGTTGGCCACAGAGAAAGGGAAAGAACCAGGGTCCTCTATGACATTTTTGCACACGAGATTAACCAACTCAAGACTCTGCCTTGCTCTTCTGAACTTCTTTTTAGGTGAGATATGCAGTTCTTGCTGTTTAAATTAATTCAGGTTCTATTCACTGTGAGGAGTCCCTGGGTGGTAATAATGGTGAACACATTTGACTACTAACCAGAAGTTTTCACATTTGAGTCTACTAGAGGCTCCTTGGAAGAAAAGGCCTAGTGACCTACTTCTGATACCAGCCATTGATAACCCGATAGGGAATGGTTCCATTTTGACACACATGAGGTTGCCATGAGTTGGAGTTGATGACGACTGGGCTTCTTTTTTCTGTTCATTGTGGCTAAGAACACATATAGCTTATATAGTAGGTGTTTCTATTTCTGTTACAAGAGTTCACAAAAGAGTTTGCTGTATATTTATAGAGTTTGATGGATTACATTCTGAAAATGTGGCAATGCAAAATTCCACCAATGATAATACGTGAAAATGCTTATTTCTCCACATCTTTACAAGAAAGGGATACTACCAATGATAACTCAGTTTCAAGTGGCTTAAACTTAATGAATCGATTAAACAAAGGAATTCATCAGCACACATAACAAAACAGACCGGGAGTAGATTCAAATACAGCTTGACTCAGGATGTACATGGAAGGTTACCATGAAAAAGAAGGAATTGATGCAGAACGGGAGGAAAAGTATACATTACATAGATAGGTTTTTAATTTTCACCAATATGATACATTTTTAAAAGTGCATTTTTTATTCATATTTCCCTAATGGTGTAGTGGTTGAGGTGGGATTTGAACCTAAGTCAATTGACCCTGAAGTTCATACTCTTACCAATCCCCAACACTGCATCCTTGATATCAGTTCCATTTGGAATCCTTAACAAGAATATGGGAAGAAATAAATATAATACTGTCTAGCCAAGCTAAGGGAGCTCCAGGGGCGCAATGCCTAAAGCATTTGACTGCTAACCAGAAGGCTGGTGGTTCAGACCCACCACCAGCCACTCCTCAGAAGGAAGACTGGGCAATCTACTTCTGTAGAGATACCACCTCGGAAACCCAAAGAGAGGTCATTATGAGTTGAATCAACTCAACATCAGTGAGTCTGAGTCTGGTAGCCGATCTTGGAAGATGGAAAAAGATTTATAAATTCTACCTGGAAAAGCTTCACAGAAATAGGATTGTTTTTCTCAGTGTTAAATTTTTTAAGGCTACAAAATAATGTAACTTGTTAAGAACTTTTAAGAGGTTAACTATTGGTTTTTACTGAGAAAGAATCTTGGAAAGATACTGACCAGCTGGCAGAAGAGGAAAGAGATTGAGTTGGAGCCACAGGGAATCAATCATAACAATTACATTTTTCAACAGAAAAGGCGCAACACAAAGATGGGTGTAGTAGACATGTTGTTTGTTTTCCTTGCACTCTCCCCCAGTTCATGTGGTCCTGATGGAACTGTGAATAATGACACCAACTCAAGAGTGATCGTGTGACCCAGGCTGACCAATTAATATGCCCTAACCATGTGGTCACAGGGAATGGTCACGGTGAAGGATAGGGATGTGATGCAAGCTAACGCCATTAGAGTCCTCACTAGAGGACCTTTCTGCCAGCGTAATCAGAACCTATTGGTGTTGATAACCTGGGATCTTGTAACTTTGTGTCCAACACCAGTTACACCCCTGAATTTCCCAGTCAGGTGGGCCAATATGTTTCCTATTTTCCTGGAGGTGATTTATTCAGATTTCTATTTTCCAACAAAAAGTTTTAAACAAGTATGTTGTAGCTCCTTCTGAGTCTATGAATATAGATGAGATACGTGCAGAAGAATGATGCTTAGATGACACATCTGGAAATTGGTTCCTTCTGACAAGGGATCTCATGGTGAGTGTAAAGGGAAAAGAAAAAGAAAAGAGAAACGCAGGCTGAATGAAATTCTCAATTCAAATTCTGATATGTGCACTTTTGCCCCAACATTCCTTAAATATGATTCCAGAACTCATAGGTGAGAGACATTGAAGTGAATTCTAACATGGAATACCAAAGCTATAATTCTTTTTCAATTATTGCTTGAAAAAGTGATTCCTTTTTACAATTACACAAACCAGATTCGGCATCAAATGTTGGCTTTTGTGTGATCAGTCAAAACAGTCCTTTTTAAATAGTCTTTTCTAAAGCTCATCCAGTACTTATCTATCAGGAGATGAGTTGGAAGAATGGCTATGATGAAACAAGGCTAACTACAGCCAAATGAAAGCCCTTCTGAGAACCTCTGTCACTTGGAATTTCAAGGAACAGAAAAAGGAGGTGAACTGAGCCATCAACCCCAAGGTGTTTAGATTCCATACGGAATGGAAGCAGCACCCATCCATAATATGAATGGCCCCCATTTGTGGAGCTGGTTCTACATACCAGGCATACTGCACAGTTTTCCATTGAACTCTCACAACTGATTTGTATAAAAGGCATTTTGTTGTTGAGAATATGCATAGCAATACATACACCAAGTGCACAGTTTCTATATGTACCGTTTAGTAACACTGATAACATTCTTCAAGTTGTGCAATCATTCTTACCCTCCTTCTCTGAGTTGTTCCTCCCTTATTCACATAAACTCACTGCCCTCTAAGATTCCCATCTAATCTTTCAAGTTGCTATTTTCAATTTGATCCCATATACATAGTTCTTAAAAGCTGGAGACAGACATTTTTTTACTAGTTAAGCCAAACTATTCTTTGGTTTCAGGAAGACTTCAGGGGATATTTTTGGTGTAAAGTTTAAAGATTACCACAGAGCAATAGATAATTTCAAGGGTTCATATAGCCTCCATGGCTTCAGAAAATCTGGAGTCCATGAGAATTTGAAATTCTGTTCTGAATTTCCCCCCTTTTGATCAGGATGCAAAGGAGGCATTTTTTTTTTTTTAATTTTATTTTGATTTGGGTGAAGATTTACAGAGTAAATTCATTTTTCATACAGCAGTTCACATATACTTTGTTTCATGTCATTGACCACAGTTCACCACAATGCAACAGCTCCCCTCCCACTTCCTCACCATAGTTACCTCTTCCCAGTGTCCATCCCTCCATACTCTCCTGCCCCCTGAGCTATCTTCCTGTGCATAAGCAGCCCTTCCTTCTCCCATGATTGTTCTCTCCAGGGCGTGTGTCTACTTGAGGTAAATGTTTAACTCACATGCCTGTACTTTGTTTGGCTGGAAACCACAGGTGTGGGTTCAATTCCAGACCTGAAGGGCAGCTAGGGGCCATAGTCTCAGTGGTTACACCAGGCTCTATTGGACCAGCAAACCTGGTCCCCACCTTCTTTTTTTGTTTGTTTGTTTTTGCAAAAGAGGCATTTTTAGTCCTCATGTATTCACATGGAATGAACATGCCTGTCTTGGAAAAAATATAGCCAGAATGCTCCTTAGAACCAAAGATGGTGAGCCTTCATCTCATGTTCTTTGGACACGTTATCAGGAGGGACCAGTCCACGGAGAAGGACATTATGGTTGGTAAAGGAGAAGATCAGTGCAGAAAAAAGGAAGACCCTCAACGAGATGGATTGCCACAGTTGCTGCAACAATGGCCTCAAACACAGACAACTGGGAGGATGGCACAGGACCGGGCAGTGTTTGGTTCTGTTGTGCAGGCAGTTGCTTGAGTTGGAATTGACTCCACAGCACCTAACAAAAACATATTCACACGGGGAAGCTGAGACTTGCAAAAGTCAAGATTTGTCTGGAGTTGGAAACTGGTACACGGAGGACCCAGTAGTCAACATGGTTCTGTCAAGGCCTATGTCCTTCCCCAAAGCCTGTGCTTTTCCACAGCACTGTGTGACCACTTACAGCAGTGTGTAGGAACAGTTTTGCATCTATGGCACTCTTTCAAGTACTAGACTTTTAGACCAGCCCTCTGAAGGGATCAGATCACACCCACGATTACTACGCTATTTACTGGTCTCCCATCCACACTGGGGTGTCTTTCTAGTACAACTGCTTACTGTCTTGACATGCTTGCTTATAAAATCTCAGTTCAAAGTGTTGGTGGGACCCAGTAAACAAATAGCTGTTTGATTTTTTTCTTGCCACTGGCCTGACAGTGAATCATCACTTTTGCCATTCATAGTAAGCCATGCCCCTGATATATGGTAAGTCACGTGATACACTCGACCTCTATTATAGCTACTGACCTAATCATCTGTAACCTTAACTGAAATGTTCACTTAGTTGTGATGCAGCTAATGTTATTAAGTTTGGAGTAGTCACAGATTTCCCCTCTCCCCCAGCCTGCCAAAGAGAATCCAATAATTGTTGTCGGTTGCCTTCAGCTGGATCCCCGACTCATCACAACCTCACATGTTCGGGGTAGAACTGCTCCGCTGGGTTTTCTTTATGGAAGCAAACCACCAGGCCTTTGCTTCCAGGGCCGCTGGGTGGGTTCAAACCTTTAGATGAACAGCTGATTGTAAACCACATGTGTCCCCAGGGCTCCTTATCCAGTAATCACCTGCTCAGCTTTCCTCCTTGGGAAGCACGAGAAAATAACAGCATTTCTCCATTTTTTGCTTGTTGGTGCCTCTATAAATCTGATTGATCTCTGAGAGTGAACCACTTGAGACAGAGCTTCAATAGAGCTGCAACAGTAACACCTGTGAAAAGTCAGCCGCACACAGGTACAGATGCACAGGTGCCTGATGGCATGGCAAGGTGGGATAATCCCTGGAGCCAGGGAACATCCCTGATGTGTTCTTCACAGCTTTATCGGGGGATCATATCAAATAATAGCTGTGAAAAACTCTTTCGGAACTGCCAAGCACTCTACAAACGTGTGTTGTTACAACCAGGTGGTTTGTGTAATGGAGATTACCTTTTGCCGGGGGTAATGATTTCAGTTTATATAACACTTTTCATTCCAGGATCCCCAAACCCATGTAAATATTCTCCTAAGAAATATCACTTGAAAATAAATGCACATAAATAAATAGAGCCTAACAAGTGGAGATACTGAGTCTGAGGACAATGACAAAGGCCTTAAATGAGAACATCACCATTTTGACAGGTAAAATCTCAGGGATTTGGCCATCCTATTCCCAACACCTACTGAAAGTGAAATCAGTTCTCAGTGTCAATGTTTCCCGCGAGTGTTGACTGGAGGAGGAGGCAGGAAGAGGGAAAGAGAAGTGGGAAGATACTTTGAAACAGGCATTTATTCCCTGTGGCTGTACATCAGAAAACTCAAATATAACTCAACAACTCTTTCAGGAGTTTCTTTTTGTTTTTAGAGGGTAAAAGGAGAAAATAAGCTGTCATTATCGGAATGATCAAACACAGAGAGACAAAGAGGCAGAGGCAAGCAAAGCTTCGATTACAGCGCTGCCGGTCTGTCTGAATTGGCTTCCTTCCAAACAACAGCCTGAATGGATTTGGGGACTTGGGGAAGGGGGAGGTGAGAGCAGGGGAGTGAGAGCTGCCAGAGTCCAAGACAGGGAGGCTTAGAGAAATTGCCCCCTGGCGTTCTGGCCGGAGTGCAAGCAGGCAGAGCTCAGACATTCCCATGCACCAATTGCATTGTGTATATTCACTTGCAGTCCCGCTCTCTTTATTTGGGTAGCTAGGCATGAGAAAGAATTATCTGCAACCAGAGCTCAACCTAATTCCCAATTCCTCTCTGGAAACTATCTGTTGGCATCATGAAGCTCTCTGTGTAGAAGGCCACGCTTGCACTGGTCAGACAGGAATTTCAGAGCCTCCCTCAGGGTCTTGATGGGTAAAGCTAAGCCAATTCCCAGAAAATGACACAGCCGCCCTACACCCCTGGAATAATTTGTGTCGCCCCAGCAGCTCACTGTTCTTGCCAATGACAAACAAGAACCCCTGACAAGTTTTCCCCTCTCTCCTGGCAAATGCAATTATGGCACAGCTGTGTTCCCTCTATAAAAAGACAGTCACTCCTATCTGTCATTCCAGCTATTGCAAAAGGTCAGCTTACCCTTCTGATTGAACCACCATGCACATGGCATGTGAAGAAACACCAAAGAGGTTCACCGGGAGAGGTTTTAAGATTCCTAATCATGTTATGCACATTCCAGCAAAGGCATATGGATGCAGGGCTTGGTGGATACTGGATCAATGCAGGATGAGAAATTTGGACAAAAAGGTGTCAGGGCCAGCTGTGCAGCAATCTTCACCCAGGCTCATTTCAATCCACCTCCCCTTTTTCTCCCCTTGGGTCACGGAAGCTACTGGGTCATATTACGGTTGCTTTCACTTGCGTTGAGCATACTAAGATTCAAGACACCATCATGAACACTCTTAAAGGTACGATAAAAACTGGCTGGAGGAACGAGCGAATAGACTTCTAGTAAATATCAAAGACAATTCTTTTTCCCCAAAACCCCTCAAAAATGACAGTAAAAATTAAAATAACATAAAGCCCACAAAAATAAAAACCACTGAAAAGGAACTATCAGCAAAGAGAGTGGCCAGGGTAAGGGAGGAGTCCACCAGAAGCAAACGAATGCAGGTCTCAG
The DNA here is from genome assembly GCF_000298275.1 of Orycteropus afer afer. Lineage (NCBI taxonomy): Eukaryota > Metazoa > Chordata > Mammalia > Tubulidentata > Orycteropodidae > Orycteropus > Orycteropus afer. Next base: position 2,807,326 of record NW_006921907.1, on the reverse strand, counting down.
AATCCCCAGAAAGGCTCAGAATTGAGGGTGCCTGGTGTCTCCGAAGGCAGGAGTGCTGAGTGGGGTTGAAAACAGTAACTGATTGAAAGTCTTTGAAAGGTGCAAACAATGTCCCAGGAGCCCCCTCAATAGCCCTCTGTACCCAGGGAACCAAGCAGAAGACCAAAGGTGCCCTCTCTGGAAATGTCAGTCAACACAGAGGGGTTCTCTACTTGGGGACATGAGGCATAGCTAAGGATGGGGTGAGGGACTACAACTAAACAGGGAGATTGAGTGGAAAACCAGGTAATAAATTGAAAGTACTACCCAATGCCACCCTCTTCTTTACCTCAGTTCTCAGAAATGTTGCCGTTCAAATTTAAACCTGCGTGCAGGAGAGAGAACATGAGTGCAAAGAATTGGGGATAAGAAGGGCATCATCTTCTCCATGGGGATGGCAACAGCTTGATACCGACTGACTCTCATCCAAGGCCACCCCTACCACACCCAGTTGCTGCCAGGTCGACTCCGACTCATGGCAAGTAGATTGCCAGGCCTTTCCCACAAAGCCCTTTGGGTGAACTGAACCGCCAACCTTTTGGTTAGCAGTCAAGCATGTTAACTGTTCACACCACTCACAGACTCCCAATCTCATCCCTACATAGCTCCACCTTCTGAGTACTGTAGATCTGACTTCATATGCTCCCACAAAATATTGATGTTTACCTCTTTAAGTGGTTGGAATGCCATAGCCACCCAGCCCATGTTACCAAAGAAATGGTTTGGGTTTGGTTCTCAGCCCAAAGACATACTGAAGAACTGCCTTTGCAGGAAAAGGCCAGCAGGAATTGTGATCCTCTATTTGTGGGGTGGTACTTGCCACTCCTCGGAAGGAAGGTTGGGCATTCCTACTTCCGTAGTGATACTGCCTCGGAAACCCAAGGAGGGGTCACTATGAGTCGGGGCCGACTCGATGGCAAACAACAACAACAACTTGACTCTCCATTCCCTGTTTTCCTCTTGTGACAATAACTAAACTACAACTACAGCAGCCAATCCCAAGTATGTAAGAACATTCCTGTAACTGTAGCCCAAGACTGATTTCATCACTCTCTCCTTTTTTAGCTGGTGATTGGAGGAGGAATTGGATCATGAGCTTGGTTTGATGAATAAATAAATAGTCTGGTGACACTTGGAGTGGCAGTCTTCCAGATCTGCAATCACCATAAAACTGCAGACACAAATAATGATCCTGGTGGAGTCACTGGGTTCAGGGACAGATCTGATGTTAGCTCACCATCAGATCAACAGCCTTAGCTCGCTTCCTGGGTTATACTCAGGGGCTAGATGCCAGCTCCTCAACAACTGAGCCAAGATGATTATGCTCAGAAGGTCCACTTCAGTTTACAAAGCCTTTGGAAGCCAAGGCCCAATCATTAATTCACCCATACTATAATCTTGGTGTTACAAGTGTCCTTTTAGTGTTTCAATTTTGTAAAATTTTTTAAGTATCTGATGGAGAAGATGATCATTATGTAACTGCCAAATAACTGAAAACTGTGACCCATCCAAGCTGACACATAACCTTAACCATCACAGCCAGTATTACTCTTGCACCTCAGTGTTCACTAATGCCAGATGTATGTCGTTAATGTGCAAAATATTTGGATAGATTTTTTACTATTGTCATAAGGCAAAATATCAGATAACAAGATAGTTGATAAGTAAGGAGTAGGTGTGAAACCAAACTTCGTATTGGAGAGACAGAGGAATGAAAAGGAGAATTCAATTGGGCAAAAAGCTGGATAGCAAAGGATTAAGAAGTAAATGAAAGAAGAAAAGAGAGACAATAAGCAGAGTCTGCAGTTTCAAAACCCTAAAGGGTTTGTTTTGTGTGTGTGTGTGTGCGGTGTTTTATTTTTGCTGAATTTACAATAGGACTGCCATTGTTTACAGATATGACATAGCATCACGATGAATGGAGAAAAGATTGAAGTTGTCAAAGACTTCACATTGCTTGATTCTACAATCGATGCCAATAGAGGCAGCAGTGAGGACATCAGATGACATAAAGCACTGGGAAAGTGGGCTGCAAAGGACCTCTTTCAAGTGCTGAGGAGCAAAGATGTCTCCTTGAGGACGAAGGTGCACCTGACACAAGCCATGATATTTTCAGTCGCCTCGTATGCATGTGAGAGCTGGGCAATGAATAAGGAAGACTGAAGAAGAATTGATGCTTTTGAGATGTGGTGCTGGAGAAGAACGCTGAAAGTACCGTGCACTGCTAAAAGGACTAACAAATCTGTCCTGGAGGAAGTGCAGCCGGAATGCTCCTTGGAAGCGAGAAATGCCAGACTTCATCTCACCTACTTTGGTCATGTCCTCAGAAGGGACTATTTCCTGGAGAAGGCTGTCATGCTCGGTAAGGTGGAGGGTCGAGGTAAAAGAGGAAGGCCCTCAACGAGACGGATTGACACAGTGGCTGCCACAATGGGCTCAAGTATAGCAGAAGGCTGGCAGTTCAAACCCACCAGCCACTCCTCGGAAGGAAGGTTGGGCAATCTACTTCCATAGTGATACCGCCTCAGAAACCCAAGGAGGGGTCGCTATGAGTGGGGGCCAACTCGATGGCACATAACAACAACAACAACATAGCAGGGATCGTGGAGCTGGCGCAGGACCAGGAGTGTTTCGTTCTGCTGTGCATAGGGTGGCTATGAGTTGAGACAACAACATTATGTAAATGATAACATCTGGGGCAATTTGACAAAAATTTCAATTAAGGTTATTGATGGTGGGGTAAAAATATCAAAACTGAACACATGCCAGAAGTATGTACCAGGGTCTTCTATTTCTAAAAACGACCCTGCTGGGAATTATTAAATAAAGTACAGTAGAGCCCAATTATATATTACAATATTATGTATTTATAATATAGTAAATTATAACATATTATGATAGAATCAAATTCAGTCATCAAAATTAGATTGTTAGAGGCTATTAAATGGAACTGGAAAGAAAAGAAAGCCTCAATACAATGTTCAGTGGGAAAAAGGTAGAATTTTAAATGCTTATACCAACATTTAAAGACAGAAAAGACTAGAAGATCTCAAGAAGAGGTAAAGAAGTGGTGGTGTGCTTGTGGCTGACTTTATTTTATTCTTTATATGTGTCTATGTTTTGTAAATCTTCTATAATGAACTTAGAATTATTTTATGATAATGTAAATTACTTTCCTAGAGAAGCATGCTTCCATTAGCAACTCCCTTTTTCAATTATTTTTGTTAGTTATACCGAAATTAAAGCTCATTAGATATATTAAATGTAACATTTTTACATGCTCAGGGTATGCATGCTCCCAACTGCTTTTAAAATGAAGTTGTAATTAGATGGAATGAGAGAATTAAGACCAGAAGAGCTCTCTGAAGGTAATGGCAAAGACGTGATAGGCCCCATTTCAAATACTGTGAAATGCTTATCATACAAATGGCAATCCTGTAGACATATTTTGCACAGTACAGTACATACAAATTAAAATGACTTGGGATCCACTCATAGATGTTATTTTATTGTAACTTTTTATTGTGATTTGGGTGAAAGTTTACAGAGCAAATTAATTTTCCACTCAATAATTCACATGCTTTTTGTTTTGTGACACTGATTACAAGCCCAACAACATAACAGTATGCTTCCCACTTTCTCCCTGTGCTTATCATTTCCATGCATCCTTCCTTCCCATGCATTCCTGCTTTCTGAGCTTTATCCCTGGGCAAATGCTGCCCTTTTGATCTCATAAAGTTGACCATTCTAAGGAGTGGTACCTCCCTGGTGTTACTGTTCATCTTATAGGCCTATCATTTGGTTGAAAGTTGAGGCATGAAGGTGAGTTCAGTTCCAGGCTTGAAGGATGTCAAAGAGCTACAGTCTCAAAGGTTCCACCAGTCTCCATCAGACCAGTAAGCTTGGTCCTTTTGTGATTTTGAGTTGTGTTCCATGTTTTTCTCCCACTCTATCCAGGACTTCCTATTGTGATCCCTTTCAGAGCGGTTGCCAGTAGTAGCCAGGCACCATCCAGTTCTTCTTGTCTAAGGTCATGGAGGCTGGAGTTCATGTGGACCTTTGGGCTAATTGTTTCCAAGTGTCTTTGATTTTCTTCACTCTCCTTTGCTCTGGATGGGAAGAGACCCAATAGCTGCACCTTAGATGGTCACTCACAAGCTTTTAAGATCCCAGTCTTTATCCTCCAAAGTGGGATGTAGAGCATTGTTTTTGTGGACTGTGTTATGCCAATTTGCCTTGATGTCCTACCAAGACTATGGTCCTGAGCCTCCAGGTCTAGCGACTCATTCCCTCAAGGTATTTGGTCATAGCTAAGTTTTCATAACTTTGCACCTTATATGCTCTATTGTATTCATGGACACATTTGCAGCACATATAGATGCATATGTAGAAATATCCTCTGTCAAACCTATATGTCGTCTTGGGTATAGTCCTATTCACCTGTACTCATAGATTTTAATATAAATAAAACAAGTTTCCAAATTTCAAATTACACTGAAAGTTAATTTTTACATTACAAGAAAATGAGATGATACACAGACCAATATTGGAAATAATATTATTGAGGAAGGTGTCCACCTGCCTAGGAGAATATACTATTTTCAAATAATAGACCCATTCTCCACACAGTTACTATATATATATATATATATATATATATATATATATATATATATATTAATTAACAATACTCTAATGTAGTTCTAAGCTCCATTTGGTGACACAGAATAAATGAAGAGAATTTGTTTCTATCTGATCCATCTCTATGACAACGGAGGCAAAATTATCTGAGATAAGGGGCCAGTGTGAAATTCAGAGATCAAGGAAGGTAGAAAGACTTAAGGTAATTATCCGAGATTAGGAGACCATGCCTACCAGACAAATTCAATAGGATTGCCAGGGCTTGAAGGTTGAAACCCAGCGGTAGATTGGTATCATTCATGTACTCATTGATATTAATCTAATGAGTCCACAGAACAAGCTAGACTCTTAGAATGCAAAGAGAAAACAACTTTATTCTTCACTTCCAGCTGTCCATCTGAATCCTTTCGGCTGGGCCAGCCCACTCTTCAGATGAATATTAGGAAGGTCTTCTAACACTGGTCATTACAGGAAATAATGTACTCTGAGATATAAAAAGAGATTATAACAAGCAAGCCTGAGGAGCAGAGATGGGGGAAGAGCAACGCCAAGCCAAATAACACTGGTCATTACAGGAAATAATGTACTCTTACTTTCTAGAGTAAGAGTCACCTCAGTCCCAAACCACAGACTCTGTTTGTAAGTTAATATGTCCAGAACTATTATAATGAAACTCCAAATGTCATTCCAAGGTTGGCTATACTGAAGAGCTTGCAATGGTGAATGGAGGTTCCCCATTAGTGGTACATTCTCCTATTGCTTGCTCCATATCCCCTACTTGGCTCTCAGTGGCTCCTCCAGGGATAGAAGGAGAAGAAGCAAGAAAGTAAGGGAAGAGTCTTACTTGACTGGCACAGATAGAAGTTGCTGTAGCTTCCCTCTGATGGCTGATGATCCAAGCTGACTCTAGTTTCTCATTTGAGCACCTGTAGCCTCTGTAGACCCTCCTATGCTGGACCTTTCTGACTGCAGCAGCTTCTCTTTTAACCGGCCACTTAAATTTCCCCTCTGGTCCTATATCTAGTGAAACCTCCAACCTCTGTTTGCGGAGGCCACGTTACCCACTGCAGGAGGTCCTCTTAGTTTACAACACCCCAGTCCCCATTCCTCTGTGCATTTCCCATTTATTTGGTCCTTGGGAAAATGCAGCTTTGGCCTGGTCATCAGAATGTGATTCCTTCCGAAATGCAGCCCTCTGCTGTGCTGACAGCTCACTTCCGCCAGCCTCTCACTTGCTTTTTTTTCCTTTACGTAAGTCAATTGCCTGCCTATGTCCCCCAAGCTTTAAAGGGTATTTGTAAAGTTTTCTGTGAAACTCCCAATGGCCCAGAGGAGAGGGCATGTCAAATAGGAAGAACTCATAGCTCAGAGTGAGAAATAAGGATCACAAGACCTATTTTCACCCACCTTCTTTAGAAGTCATGGAGAGATGGGTCAATACTTTGTATTGGACTATGATGATATCTGACACACTTGGTCTACTGCTGCTGTAACAGAAGTACCATAAATGGGTGACTTTAACAAACAGAAATTTATTTTCTTACAAGTTAGGAGGCTAAACGTCCCAATCCAGGTGCTGGTTCTGGGGAAAGGCTTTCTCCCTCTGCCAGCGCTGAGGAGGCTCCTTGTCTCTTTGAGCTCCTGGACGACCTTCCTGTGGCTTGGCGTCGCTCTTCCCCCATCTCTGCTCCTCAGGCTTGCTTGTTATAATCTCTTTGTACATCTCAAAAGCCACTGGTTTAAGGACACCCTACAGTAACCCTGTCTCATTAACATGAAAAAGGGGTGGGATTATAACCACAGGCATAGAGGTTAGGATTTACAATACATATTTTTGGGGGACACAATTCAGTCCCTAACAGTGATCTCAGTAAAAACTGGAGCAAACAGTTCCATTTTAACTTTATTCTTCCTCTATACAATTACCATAGCACTGCACAGCCTCCCAAGTAAACAGATGATTGGGTTCAGATTGTATCAGATAAGAATGATGAAAAGTAGAGAGAAACAGGGATTGGGCTCTGGGCAAGAGAGATTGAATTGATGCACCACAGATTCTAAGCTGGATAAGGAAGTGAAGAAGGTCAGTGGGCTAAAAGACCCAGAGAGGTTGGAGAATGTAGAAAAATTGGTTGAGTAAGCATCCTGGAAAGATACTCTCTCTCAGTAGCTGACTGGCTAAAGGGAATGGAGATGAGAAGGGCTGCATGGTCCCGGCTTTGGAGCCTTGCTCACTCGTCAGTAATTATGGAATTGTTGACAAAGTCAGGGTAGTGGCTTTCGAGAAATATTGATAAACTGTTTTGAAAAAGCCAAAGCTAAGGAGCAGTGAGACATCAAGTGGAAATGTCACAGGAGCTCTAGAGCTCAGAGCAACAGGGTTCAAGATGCCCATTTCAGGGCCAGGACTAGAAGTATTATTGAAAGTTTTAAGATTCAGTTGTTTGCTTTCTTCAGGCCAGTAGGAAATGTTTCTCTCTGATTTATTTTTCTGCTACTAGTCAGAAAACTCTCTGCTTTTAAGGGATTCGCCTGATGAGGGTGGCTCACTCTGCCATAGAATATAACAAATCAATCATAACATATCATACCTCATTAGATTCACAGATTCCACCCATACACAAAGGGGAGGAAATTCTAGATTAGAGGTGCTCTTAGAATCTTGCCCACCACATTTATTATGGAACAGCATTAATGTTCCAGGTGTTACACAAAGCACTGTAGGTAAAAAGATGTAGTAAGTACTGCTTGGAGTTGCCATCTTCTAGATCTGCCTTATCCAGTACAGAAGCCACTATCTTCACATGGCTGCTGAACACCTGAAATGTGGCTAGTCCAAATTATGACATGCTGTGCGTGTACAATACAAAGTGGATTTTAAAAGACTAGGCAAAGGCATTTGACTGTGTGGATCACAATAAATTACGGATAACTGCAAAGAATGAGAGTTCCAGAACACCTAATTGTGCACATAAGGAACTTGTATACAGACCCAGAAGAATGAACAAATCTGTTCTGGAAGGAGTGCAGCCAGAATGGTCCTGAGAAGCGAGAGTGGCCAGACTTTGTCTCACGTGCTTTGGTCATGTTGTCAAAAGGACAATTCCCTGGAGAAGGATGTTGTTGTTGTTATGTGCAGTCGAGTTGGATTCAACTCATAGTGACCCCTCCTTGGGTTTCTGAGGCAGTATCACTACAGAAGTAGATTGCCCCATCTTCCTTCCGAGGAGTGGCTGGTGGGTTTGAACTGGCAGCCTTCTGGTTAGCAGTCAAGTGCCTTAGGCACTATGCTACCAGAGCTCCTTGGAGAAGGATATCATGCTTCATAAAGTAGAGAGTCAGCGAAAAAGAGGAGGAACCTTAACTAGATGGATTGACACAGTGGCTGCAGCGATGGGCTCAGGAATAGCAAGGATTGTGAGGATGGCACATGACCAGGCAAGGTTCCATTCTTTTGTACATAGGATCACAATGAGGTGGAGATGACTCAATGGCATCTAACAACAACAAGAAGTACAAGCTATGTATCAGATATTGTGCTAAGCAGTTACCAAAAAGAGAAAGTGGTTATTTCAGGAGGGGATGACAGTGCGACTAGTAAGGTCTTTAAGCGCTCAGTTTCCCATTCAAGGTGTTGTTGTTGTTGTTATATGCCGTCGAGTCGTTCTCATGCAAAAATCTTTTTCCCATACATAGGAATTTTTTTATACACAAATACAGATTAAATTACCCATGACTCTTTTATTTTAGAGTCCCTGAAAATGGTGGTGAAAACAGTTAACATGCTCAACTACTAACTGAAAAGTCGAAGGTTTGAGTCTAAACAGGGGTGCCTTGGAAGAAAGTCCTGGTAATTTCCTCCACCCTCCCCCAAAAATCAGCCATTGAAACCCTACTCAGCAGAGTTTTACTCTGACACATATGGGTCATCATGAATTAGAATTGACTCCATGGCAACTGGTACCAATAAAATACTAATTTTAGAAGTCACAATTTGGAGCAAGATTTTAAAACAACAGCAAATGCCCAAATGCAAGTCAGTACTTTTCTGACTAACCTTTCACGGTCTCCGTGCGTCTGGACCTCCCTCGGCTTTCTCCTGGACCTGCTGGACTCGAGCCCCACAGCTACTCCCGAAGCTCCTTCTTAGGGTCAAAACCTTCAAGGCTCTCATTAAAAGCAAACTTCAAAAGTCCTTGCAGATAATGTTTCTCACTGTCTCAGGCTTTTGATCTCTCCAACAGAGGGCAGCTATTACTAGCTTAATTAGAGAGTAGTTAATTACCTTCTTGGCCTCTCAGTTAGTTGAAAGAGCACTCTTTACCTTCTGTGCCTTATGTCAAATCAGAAAAAGGAAGAAATATTGAAATGTAATGTACAAAATTTTTCCTATAACAGCACTCTTTCAAATGACTGTTTCCCTGTAGTTTATCCTCTTAGAATAGGTCCCACTTCCATAATAACCCATGTGAACAGTTTTTACTCATCAGACAAATACTTTTATATGCAAAAAGCTAATACTAGTTGATACATGCTATATATCAGATGTGCTAAGCAGTTATATATATCATCTAATTTAATCTTCACAACTCAAAAAGGTAATAACAATAATAATGTAATACTAACCATTACTGGGCCTTCCTATGTACTAGGCACTTCTCTAATCTCTTTATACGTGTGATTAAATTAAAGATTTAAGGATTAAATGAGCTAAAGATATGGGAAGTGCTAAGAACTTACCTAAGTGTTAAGTGCTAAGTGCTTACCTCTGAGTAAGTGCTCAATACTACTATATATGAATATGACACATAATGTGTTATAATAGAATTATATATATTTTATTAATTATCAATAAAGGAGTCCAGAAGGTTGGCAGTTCAAACCTATCAGCCAATCTGCAGATGGAAGACTGGACGATCTACTTCCGTAAAGATTTACCACCTCAGAAACCCAAAGCGGGTTACGATGAGTTAGAATGGGAGCTCTGGTAGCATAGTGCCTAAGGCACTTGACTGCTAACCAGAAGGCTGGCGGTTCAAACCCACCAGCCACTCCTCAGAAGGAAGATGGGGCAATCTACTTCTGTAGTGATACTGTCTCGGAAACCCAAGGAGGGGTGGCTATGAGTCGGGTCCAACTTGATGGCACATAACAACAACAACAACAACATTTTAACCCAAACCCTAAACAAACCCACTGCTTCAAATCTCACAGTGACGCCACAGGGCCAACTCATGTTGTTGTTGTTGTTGTTGTTATGTGCCATCGAGTCGGACTCAACTCATAGCAATCCCTCCTTGGGTTTCCGAGGCAGTATCACTACAGAAGTAGATTGCCCAACCTTCCTTCCGAGGAGTGGCTGGTGGGTTTGAACTGCCAGCCTCCTGGTTAGCAGTCAAATGCCTTAGGCACTATGCTACCAGAGCTTCTGGGCCAACTCATAGCGACCCCATAAGAGAGAGTAGATCAGAGGAGAATCTGTGTAGGAGATCCTGGACAGAGCGGGAGAACAATATGGAACAAAACTCAAAGTCATAAAAAAAAAAAAAGACCAGGTTTGCTGGTCTGATAGGGCCTGGTGAAACCCCTGAGACTATGACCCCTGGTTGCCCTTCAGGTCTGGAATTGAACTCACTCCTGTGGCTTGCAGCCAAATAACAGACAGGCATATGGGCTGAATATTTACATCAGGTAGAATAGAAGGGCAGTGTTCAACACAGGGAGACAGCATGGGGGGGTGCAGGAGTGCATGGAAGGGAAGGACACAGGGAAGAAGTAACTGTGGGGAGAAAGTGGGAAGAGAGCTGTTACGTTGCGAGAAATTGCAGTCAATGTCATGAGACAAAATGTGTTTGAACTGCTGTATGGAAGATGAATTTGCTCTGTAAACTTTCAACCAAATGACAAAAATAAATTAAAAAAAAAAAAAATAGTAAGACTGGCCCTTAGGGTTTCTAAGGCTATAATCTTGATAGAAGCAGACTGTCCCATCTTTCTCCTATGGAGTGGATGGTGGGCTGAACCTCTTTAGTGTGTTTCAGAATCACCTCCAAACCCAAACTGACTGTTGTTGAGTTGGGTCCAACTCATAGTGACTCCTCCTTGGGTTTCCGAGGCAGTATCACTACGGAAGTAGATTGCCCGATCTTCCTTCCAAGGGGTGGCTGGTGGGTTTGAACCTCCAGCCTTCTGGTTAGCAGTCAAGTGCCTTAGGCACCACACCACCAGAGCTCCTCAGAATCACCTAGGGGTTGTTAATATACAGACTGTTGGCTCCACCTCAGAGCTTCCGACTCAGTAGGCCTAGGATGAGGCCTGAGATTTTGCATTAAAATCTACAGTCTGTAGTATGGATTACCCCTCAACATAAAGAAAACAAAAATCCTCACAAATGGACCAATAAGCAGCATCACACTAAATGGAGAAAAGACTGAAGTTCTCAAAGATTTCATTTTACTCGGATCCATAGTCAACACCAATGGAAGCAGCAGTGAAGAAATCAGATGTTGTATTGCACTGGGAAAATCTGCTGCAAAAGACCTCTTTAAAGTGCTGAAGAGCAAAGATGTCACTTTGAAGACTAAGGTGTGCCTGACCCAAGCCACGGTATTTTCAATAGCCTCCTATACACATGTGAAAGCTGGACAATTAATAAGAAAGACCAAAGAAGAGTTGATGCTTTTGAGTTGTGGTGTTGGTGAAGAATACTGAAAGTACCATAGACTGCTGGAAGAACTAACAAATATGTCCTGGAAGAAGTGCAGCCGGAATGCTCTCTGGAAGTGAGAATGGCCAGATTTTGTCTTACCTGCTTTGGTCATGTTGTCAGAAGGGACCATTCCCTGGAGAAGGATGTGTTCCTGGGTAAAGTGGAGGGTCAGTGAAAAAGGGGAAGACCTTTAATGAGATGGTGTGACACAGGGACTGCAATGATGGGCTCAGGTATAGCAAGGATTGTAGGATGGCACACAAGTGGGCAGTGTTTTGTTCTTTTTGTACGTAGGGTCGCTATGAGCAGGAGCTGACTCCATGGCATCTAACAAGTTCCTGAGATGCCCACAAAGCTGCCCTGAGGATCAAACTGCTCCAGGTCACACAGCTACTAAAGAGTCCAATCCAGCTGTGCATACCCTTCACCATTACTCAGTGCTCATCTTGGTCAAGTTATGTTAACAGTGCTTAGTGTCTGAACTCAAGTGAATGTCAGAACTTAGAAAACTTTACGGAAACTATAACCAAAACCAAAACAAAACAAAAAAAACCAACTCACTGCTGTTGAGTAGGATCTGACTCATAGGGACCCCTCCTTGGGTTTCTGAGGCAGTATCACTATGAAAGTAGATTGCTCCATCTTCCTTCTGAGTAGTGGCTGGTGGATTTGAACCTCCAGCCTTCTGGTTAGCAGTCAAATGCCTTAGGCACTACACCACCAGAGCTCCTAAGCAAATTATAAAAGTTATATATACATATATATATATGACAGTATGAAATGATTGACTCACATTACTCACTGAGAAACTGTTTTAATTTTCCTAGAATCCAGATTTCTGGGTCAATGGACTTGAGGTGACTCACCAGGTCATCTGCCCTTAAGTGTCCTTTTGAACCTGGAGGCGTTAAGCAACTGTTTTTCTGAAGTCACCTTCAAATAGCCTAGTAAGCAGTTTAGTGGAGATAGTTTTACCTCTGGCATGAGCTCCTTGGGAGAATTCTAATGACCTTCAGGAGACTCTCCTGCCTGGACCTACCCATATAACCTTTTACTATCCCTTCTTCGGAGTACCTTCCCAATACCTTTGGGTTGATGCTGTCTCATTTGAATCATATCTTCTTACCAAAAGCACATTCTTTTACATGAATTATTGGTGTTTCTCTGTGTGTTTAGGTTTTTGACTTTATATATTGAGAAATCCTGAACCAAACAGGGCCTCAGTTCTCTTTATAAGGAACATCCCAGTCATAAATTCCCATTAGTCTTTTGCTCATTTCCAGCATCTCTTTAATGAGAGGTTCTCTGTCTCAGCAACTCATGGATGACGTGTGGTCACATGCTGGTGAAGATAAGTAACGTCTTTTTTAAACACGCATGTGGATGCTCCTTCCTATGCAGAGGATGGCTTGTTCTTAAAGGAGAGGGACCCTGCGCCCTCAGGTTGAGCGTTATCTCCACAGAGGGACAGAGGGATCCACAGGAATTCACAAAAGGCTTTCATAGTGATGCAAATGTTTCAGTTCTTAAAAAAATGTGAAGCAATTTTGGCAAAATACTGAGATTTGATAAAACTAGTTAGTGAACATATAGATGTTTATTACATTATTCTCTGTGTTTTTTGGAATCTTTGATCCCTTTTCTAATTACATATGCCTCAAAGGCCCTAGGCCTACTACTTGCTAAGAAAACCAATGGAGCAAAATCAGACAACTCACCCTTATGGTAGTGACTGCCCAGTGAAGGAGGTAGCCCTGAAGTAAATAACTACAGATAGGTATATAGTTACAAACTGCAGTGTGTTTTTCAAAGCAAACTGCCCAGTGCTACGAAAGCCTTTAACTGTGGTACCTGACCCAGACTCATGGTGAAGGAATACTTCCCCTGAGGAAGTGGGAATGCAGCTGTGAGCTAAGAATACCCAGGTGTTAAGTAGGAGCACAGAAAGAACAGTATATGAGAGGCCTAGTGGTGGAGGGAGCAATGGCTTTTTGAAAGAATTTGTGTCTGAAGAAATGAGAAAGATGATACAAGGCAAAGCTTACAAGATAGTTAGGGGCCAGACCATGCAGAACCATATTGAGCATTTTGGACTTAATAGTGCCTGGTGGCATAGTGCCTAAGGCATTTGACTGCTAACCAGAAGGCTGGCAGTTCAAACCCACCAGCCACTCCTCGGAAGGAAGGGTGGGCAATCTACTTCCTCAGTGATATCGTCTTAGAAACCTTGGAAACCTAAGGAGGGGTCGCTATGAGTTGGATCCAACTCAATGGCAGTGCATAGTGCCTTAGCAGAATGTAACAAGCATTTTTGGTCACTTGAAAATAAGCTGAAACTATAAATGTTAAAAACAAAAACAAACTAATTGCCATTGAGTCAATTCTGATTTACAGTGACCTTATGGGATAGAGTAGAAGTGCCCTATAGTGTTTCCAAGGCTGTAATCTTTATGGAAGCAGACTGCCACATCCTTCTCCCATGGAGCATCTGATAGGTTTGAACCACTGACCTTTCAGTGAACAGCCAAGCACTTAACCACTGTGCCACCAGGGCTCCTGCAAATGCACAATTAAGCATCTACGGTATAACCAATGTGTGCTGATAACTAGTTCTCCAGATTAAATTAAAAAAAAAAAAGTCCTGGTTGTTGCTTTTGCCTATTTATGAGGTGTAAATACTCCCACTATGTCTGATTTCAAGCTACCAATGATATCATGGTATTATGGATCATAGAGTTGAGAAGACACGTGCAAACTAGTTCTTATGACCTGACATAGCCAGCTTCTGCTAATCATTGTATTATAACTCAATGCTAAACAAATTCTAAATGGAAATTATATTGTATACTTTGGCATTAGTGAGAAATAAGCAGATGTTGATGGCAAACAGAATATAACGCATTTTTTCATTGTTTTCTCATTTCAATGTTCTCTCATTTTATGAAGGAAGTAACCAGAAAGAATTTCAGATTTTGCCACTTTCAGTAATCAGATCAGAACAAAACAATGATTTCACCCTAATCTTGACTTTGTAAGTCTTGCTCATCCTTTGTTTCCTTGTGTGTAAAATAAGGAATTCCTTGAAAGGATAAAATCGTTATTATGTTACAAAATGAGATCTTTTATAATCAAGATCTAGTTTATGGCTGTTAAGTGTTACATGTCTTTCAGTTTCATTGTCAGAGTATGGGGACACAAAAATCAGCCATCTGTTTGCTCGTGGTTCTTGATGCACACAATGACATTTTCTTCTTCCAGTCTATATGTCAGAGAATCACCTTGACTTTGTACTCTCAACAGGTAGTTCTAGGCCTGTGTGAGGAGGCATGTAAGTCAGTATCTGTACAACTAATTTGAGGATACTTTATGTCCAAAATACATCCACCAGACATGGGATCAACTCTACAGTTCACATTTTCGACACGGATTTTCTAGAACCACTCTCAGTTCTAACTGGGTGTGGTTTCTCTGAAGTCCTCAGGCATCCTTGACTTTGGAAAGGAGTGTAAAAGCAAAAAAGTCAGTGTTGATGTTATCTCATGCATCCCATGTTGGTACACCATAGGAGTTTTCAGTACCCTTTATACTTCTGGCTGTAAAGAAGATAGAATTTCCTGCTTGCAAAGGTTTTTTTAAGACTGCAATGCAAGAGCAATCTCCTCGGCAAAGGGCACATGGCAGAAGTCTCCAGCTTCACTTACAAGGGGCTGCAATGATTTCCCTTTTAAAATATCCCTGTATGATTCATGTACTGCATCAAGTAAAAGTGAAGGGTAGCACATGTTTGTGTGGAATATCATTTGAGATCTCTCCAAGCACTTGTCATTACTTTAAAAACACTCAATTTCGGTGATTTATTACTATTGTAGTATCTTATTCATTCATGCTTGTTTCAAGGGCTTTACTCAGACCCACGAAGAGCCACCCAGTGGCACAAGGCCATGGGTCAGCCATATTACTCTGCAATACTTGTCTAAACTTTTATTCTGGATGTGAATTTTCAAACATACCCAAAATTAGGGAGACTAGTAGAATGAACCACCATGTACCCCTCAACCAACTTTAGTAATTATCAATTCATAGCCAATCTTGTTTTATCTGAACCTCTAACCCCCACCCACTCACCCAACCCCATACTGGATTCCTGAGAGGTTTCTAAAGGAAGTCATGGAATCTTGTCCTGTGTTAACAGTATCACACACATTTCCTCTGGGAGATGTAAACTTTGTTAGTCTTACAGTGTGAGAACAACCATCAAAGAATAAATAACCACATTTTCCAAGGCATTCTATTTTACATGCTGCAAAAAAGGGTGGGCAGGTGGTGTCCTCTGACCTCCTCTAACCTCACAAAGGAAAGAATCACCATCAGCAACATCAGCGCAATGCTGATTCCTATGAGGTGAAAGTCAGACATGTTGCCACCCTCCAACCTTTCTGCCAGTTCTGACACCAACCATCCCTCCTTTAGCCCTCTCTGCTTCTCTGTTAGGAGCTCTGGTGGCCTAGTGCCTAAGGCACTTGACTGCTACCAGAAGGCTGGTGGTTCAAACCCACCAGCACTCCTTGGAAGGAAAGTTGGGCAATCTACTTCTGTAGAGATTGTTATTGTTGTTGTTTTGCCATCGAGTCGGACCCAGCTCATAGCAACCCCTCCTTGGGTTTCTGAGGCAGTATCACTAAGGAAGTGTGGGAGGGGTCGCTATGAGTCGGGGCCAACTTGACAGCACATAACAACAACAACAACAACTTTTCTGCTGGGTACGCAATGACCACACAGGGGTCACAGACAATACTCACGATTATGGGGTTTATCAGAGAAGTAACACGTCACAATTCAGTTCAAACATGCTCAGGATATAGTTCTTTGATCAGGACAGGCTTCCCTCAGCCGTGCCCATAGGCAGGCCTGTCTTTGGCCCTCAGCCTCTCGGCCTGGCCTCTGCCCTGCTCTGGCAAGTATTACAAAGCTCTTTTAACTCTGCCAATAGATGTACCCACTACCAGCAAGCCTCCTGCCCAAAGACACTTGGCTTTCTCGCTCTGTGGGTTGCCAGCCTGACACTTTGTCTCCTGCCAGTCTCCTGGTCCTGCTGCTGTCTTTCCTCTGCCATCTCTCTGCTGCCTCTCAAGGCAGAGATCTCCACTCCTAGCTGTTCTCTGTCTTGATGGTAGTGATATTCCCTCTTTTCCATCTCTGGGATGGCTCATTTTGAGTCGAGCAAGAAGGCAAAACTGACCAATCGTCACATTAGGGTTCCATACACCTTATCTGCACAGTCCCACCCCAAAAGGGGGTGCCATGTACCTTATTTACATTATTAGCCAGCTATCCAGTCCAACTGGTAGGTCGCAAAGCACTCATATTTACATAGCTCCACCCATTCATTAGGTGGGGGTCACAAAGACTATATACATCAGCTAGAAGAGCCATAGTAAGTAATTCACTGCACCGCACATGCTCAGGAGTCTTCCAACAAACAGGGAAAAGAGGGCAACATTTTCAGGTCAAACTCAACTGACTCATCAAGGCAGAGGGATGGGTATTGGGGATGTAAGACGATTTCTAGCTTAACCTGCTGCGTAACTGTACACCTGCTAGTCACATTGTCATAAATATCTCCCTGACCTTTATGTAATAAGAGACACTGTTTACCGAATCCTGAGCCCTACTGACGTGGTAGGAAATGGCTGCAATACTCATTGCAGGAATCCTCAATTTGAGGAGTTTAAATTGAAATCAAATTCAAAAGCAAGTTCTTATCTTTACTTTAGAAGTGAAGCATTAAGAAAAACATGGTGAAGAAAGAAAGAGAGAGAGAGAAGAAAAAAATAAGGAAACTTGAACACTGACCAGTTTTGAACAAACTGGGGAGTTTTTCTATTACCTTTTTAAATAGGATGCAGTATTTTATTATTGTTTTTAAAGTCCCATGTTTAGACATAAGATGCGACACTGATGGGTTAGGCTGTGGATGAAACAAGGTGGATAAAGTTTTATAATATACTAAGCTGAGTAAAGGAGCTCTGGCAGTGTAGTGTCTAAGGCACTTGACTGCTAACCAGAAGGCTGGCGGTTCAAATCCATCAGCCACTCCTCGGAAGGAAGGTTGGGCAATCTACTTCTGTAGTGATACTGCCTCGGAAACCCAAGGAGGGGTCGCTATGAATTGGGTCTGACTCAACGGCACATAACAACAACAAGAAGCTGAGTAATGGGTCCCCGAGGGTTCACCATACTCTATTCTTTATTTATGTGCATGTGTAAAATTATCCACTGTAGAAAGTTTTTCAAAATAATAAAATAATATATATGCAGTGAGCCTATTTCTTATTTTTATATCTTCTTTTTTATTCTTCTATGAGACATAGTTTTTAATACAGATATAATGCCCTTTTAAAATAATTATTTGACAACTTGAACTAATTTATGCTAGACATTATCCCCCAAATTTGCTATTTTCCTAGTATTTCTAATATACCACTGTGTATAACAGTTTATAAACTATTAAAAAATAACAATATTTTTGGAAAAATGTAAAAATTATAGTAACAATGTGAGATAAAGTCACTTATTGTCTGAAATTAAATTTGTGGATTTCCTATTATCCTAAGGCTCATACGAGGCGTCCTGGTGGCAAAGTCGTTAAAGTGCTTGGCTGCTAACCAAAAGGTTAGTGGTTCCAACCCACAAACCATCCAGGGGAGAAAGATGTGGCCATCTGCTTCCATAAAGATTTCCATCCTTGGAAATCCTACAGACCGTTTTACTCTCTCCTATAGGATTGCTATGATCTGAAATGGGCATGACAACAATGGTTTTGTTTTATTTGGTTTGGTTTAAGGACTATATACATCAGCTATGAAATGGTTTTTATCCTGTGGCCAAGGAACCTGATAAGTCATGCCGACAGCAACCAAACAGGTAAGAACAACTCCTTTGAAACCTGGGCTTTCAAGGTTCATTACAAAGCTACACCTTCATAAACAAAGCCAGGAAGAAAAGACAATCTCTATCAGTAAGCCCAGAGAAATAAACTTTTTTTTTTTTTAACATAAATGATTTGTACAGTTGCCATAATTTTAAAGGACCACTTTGCCTAAATCAGCAAGAAAATTGTCTTGGGTACTGCTTTTGCTTTTGTTCAGTGAAGGCAGATGGATTTACCTTAACCCTTGGTAGGGAGGGAGCTCTGGTGGTATGTAAACCATCAAGACCTTATATTTTCTGACTTATCCCTCAGGGCCTTTGTTGGTTTGTGTGCAGTGCTGCATAAAGTGCTCCTGCTAAAAAGCTCAACCACAGGGCCTGTGGGGGGAAAAAAAAGAGAGAGAGAGAGAGAGAGAGAGAGAGAGAACAGTTTGAAAATGCAAAGATTGTGGTTCTGCTTACGCCCTGCAAAGCTCCACACAGTTTACCTTTCTAGAAAATTCTGGTTTGTTTCTAGTGTTGGTCTCCCCAACTACAGGCCCATCTCAACTGTAGGCCCTGAAGTCCATTTTGAAAACTAAGTTCTGTCTTACTCAGTTCCTTGGCCCAATTTCGCAATCTGTCTGGGGTGAGTCTTTGTCCCACCAGAGAGTGGGGCCTGGAGTGGGCCTTCCCCTCTGACCTGTAGCCAGATGAGCAGAGGGCAGGCAGCTGGAATGAGCCTTAGTCCTCTGTCCCGCAGCCAGATGACAGTAGAGCAGGCAGTGTCTCCCCGACCCCATCTCCAGCAGCAGCACTGTGCTCTGTTTTAGCTTCTGAACATGCAGCGCTTCCTGGTCCAATGCCTAGAGCGGAGCCTCCCAAAAACACAACCCTCAGCCCCCAGAGGTAGCCACTTTCCTTATTCCTCTAGATAAGGGACCACCTGGAACCACACTGCCGCCTGCTGGATGCCATCCCTCCTTCTTACAAGCCGTCCAACCAGTCCCTCACTCTCCAGGGGCCACCCAGATCTCTCCTCCCCCAAGGACTGACTGCAACTTGCCACAACTATCCATGGTGCATCTAGGGCCGTAGTGTCCATCAGTGGCATCCTGGAGCAGAAGCTGATGGATGAACTGTCAGGAATTTGCAAGAACACAACCCTTATTAAAACTCAAACGATATAAACTTACAATTAAATAATTTACATTACAAACAAAGTTAATAAATGCTCAAGACTCATCACTCTTTAATTACCTTGCTACATTTTACTATTTCCTGTGCTCTAGAGGTTATTCCCGTCTATTT
Source organism: Orycteropus afer afer (assembly GCF_000298275.1). Lineage (NCBI taxonomy): Eukaryota > Metazoa > Chordata > Mammalia > Tubulidentata > Orycteropodidae > Orycteropus > Orycteropus afer. The sequence continues at coordinate 2,787,717 of NW_006921907.1, read as the reverse complement.
TTGTCTGTATGGTGGAAATTACTCCAGGTGTCAAATCAAGGTTGAACTGCAACCATAAGCTGACAATGGATACAGGAGTTGAGCAAACATTGATGAGAACATTCTGGGACAATCAATGGGCTATGTGGAATTTACAAGAAAGAGTATTGTATATTCTATTATTATTTATACATCATGTGTTACACATCCTTTATATCAATAAAACTTAGACCCTTCCGTAATTTTCTTTTTCTTCCCCAGAGAACCAACTGTTCAACATTTCCCAACACACGCAATCCCTTCCTCCCACTTCAGGGCCAGTTTTAGGGTCTCATTAAGTCTTGCAGTTCTCTCACCTCTCATTCCTGACTTTGAGCCCATTGGAGGGGGAGGTTCATCCCTAACCCACCCTCGATTTATCTTGTACACCTTGAGGGACATCATTAGCACAACACACCTGGCCTCTCTGACTCCCTCACACATTCCTGCCAGGGTGGTGAGTTTGGAAGGAGAAACAGGGCTCCTTCCTCTTAGCCTTCTCTTAGGGGCTACTCACAGGGGGGAATTTTTCTCCACATGGGAAAGCTGCCCAATTCTGGTGTTCTGGAGGCTGATGGTTAAATTCTATTCAAAGAGAAGTTTGTTCAAAGAGAAGCTACATCCTCCAAAGCACCACTTATCAGCAATTAGGGCCATATATGGGTCTCCATCAGGAGTTCTGGTAGCATAGTGCCTAAGGCACTTGACTGCTAACCAGAAGGCTGGCGGTTCAAACCTACCAGCCACTCCTTGGAAGGAAGATGGGGCAATCTACCTCCATAGTGATACTGCCTCGGAAACTCAAGGAGGGGTCGCTATGAGTCAGGTCTGACTCGATGGCACATAAGGACAACGACAACAACATGGGTCTCCATCTGTAGACTCCTTTCTAATTCTCAATGGGTTCAAAACTACTGTGAGGAAAAGGAGTGCTACCTATGAGGTCCGTGAGAACACTAACGGGTCTTCTCCCATCAGCCTTTGCTCCTGAGGTTCTGGAATGCCTCGTGGCTGAGCCCAGAAAAGCCCTTTCTAAGGGAAAAAAAGTAACAACCCAGAACTTGACTAGCAAGCCACTCCTCGGAAGGAAGGTTGGGCAATCCTACTTCCGTAGTGATACTGTCTCGGAAACCCAAGGAGGGGTCGCTATGAGTCGGGGCTGACTCGACGGCACATAACAACAACAACAATCCCTCTTATTACTAACATGTGTGTGTAATAATAAAAATGCTTACACAGTTATTTTGCCCCTTTACAGATGAGGAAGTTATGGCACAGGGTATGTAAATGACTTCCCAAGGTCACAAAGCCAGTTGTGTGATTACAAAGCCCTTGCTCTTCCCCTGACACTTTCTCTCCCTCCTCTCTCCTTTCTCTTCCTTCCCATGTTCACTAGAGCTCTTTCTCTTCCCCCATTCTCTCCTCTATCCCTCCAGTCTTCCCTCCCTTTTCTCTTTCTCTTTCACCCATCCCTTCTACCACCACCTTTCTTCATTCGCACAATCTCTAGCTCTTCGACACTACAGAAAACCAAAGCAGTGTTTGAAACCTTGGACACTGCAGTATATTAAAAAAATCTTAGCCCAAGAACTGGCCCTCGGGAAACCTGGCGGCAGGCAGTAGGAAAACTGTGGCTGTCTTTTTAGGATCCTCCTCAGGTTTCTCATGAGGAATGCTGAGCATCAAGCATTGCATTCAAGGTCCTTCGAGGCAGGTCACACAAAAAAACTAGTGTGCACAGAAAGAAGCCACCGGACTTCCTCAGGCTGAGGTCTGCCCAGGCTTGACCTGCAGCTGGGCTCTATGGTAAACGCAGCCTTTCTTCAACTGGAATGCTTGTTGTTATCTCGAAATCAAGGTTTCTTTCCCTGGGTCAAAAGTTATGCAACAGATCAGGGATTGAGCAAACAGTTCAGTGATCACTTGGGGAGTAGCTGAGATGGGGGAAAACCCTCAAAACATCATTATATAGTGCCTTCTCAACGGGGGTGATATCGCCCCCAAGGGGAAAAAATGGGTTCTTGAGGGAGAAAGTGAAAAAATTCTTACTTTCTTCATGTGTAAAGCACAGATATACATCAAGTACCTCACAAGTAACAAATACACCAATTACTTGTGGTATTAAAATTTCATGGAGGGAATGATTAGGAAAAACATGTCTAAAATTCTTGTTGTATTGTTAAGTCCCACGGAGTCATTTCCAACTCATAGTGACCCTATGTACAACAGAATAGAACACTGCCTGGTCCTACACCAGTCTCACAATCGGCTAAGTTTGAGCCCATTGTTGCAGCCACTGTAACAATCCCTCACCCTCGACTTTACAAAAACATGTTTTTCCTCAGAGACTGGTCCTAATGACATATCCAAAGTACACAAGCAGAAATCTCGCCATCCTTGATTCTAAGGACCATTCAGGTTGTATGTTTTCCAAAACAGATTTGTTCATTCTTCTGGCAGTCCATGTTGTTGTTGTTGTTATGTGCCATCGAGTCGAATTTGACTCGTAGTGACCCCTCCTTGGGTTTCCGAGGAGGTATCTCTACAGAAGTAGATTGCCCAACCTTCCTTCCGAGGAGTGGCTGGTGGGTTTGAACCGCCAGCCTTCTGGTTAGCAGTCAAGTGCCTTAGGCACTACACTACCAGAGCTCCTCTGGCAGTCCACAGTACATCCAATATTCGTCACAAATACCACTACACAAAGGTATCAATTCTTCTTCAGTCTTCCATTTCATTGTCCAGCTTTCATATGCATATAAGATGATTAGAAAGACTATGGATTGGGATCAGATGCATCATAGTCTTCAAACTGATATCTTTGTTTTTCAATGCCTTAAAGAGGTCCTTTGCAGCAGATATGCACAATATAATATACTGTCTAGTTTCTTGACTGCTTCTTTTATGGATGCTGGTTGTGGATCCAAGTAAAATGAAATCCTTCACATCTTTCATATTTTCTCCATTTATCATGATGTTGCTTATTAGTCCAGTTGTGAAGATTTTGTTTTATGTTCAGGTATAATCCATACTGAAATTTTTGATCTTTACCAGTAAGTGCTTCAAGTCTTCTTCACTTTAACCAATCAAGGTTGTATCATCTGCATATCACAGGTTTTTAATAAGCCTTCCTCCAATCTTATTGTCATATTCTACTTCATATAGTCCACCTTCTCAGATTATTTTCTTAGCATACAGATGTTTGGTGAAAGGATACAACCCTGTGCTATTTGAACAACTGCCTCTTGGTCTATGTATATGTTCCACATGAGCACAATGAAGTGTTTTGGAACTGCCATTCCAGTGTCATTCATAAGTTGTTATGACCCACACAGTTGTAAGCCTTTGCATAGTCAATAAAGCACAAGCAAATATCTTTCTGGTATTCTCTGCTTTCAGCAAAGATCCAACTGACATTAGCAATGATATCCTTCATTCCATGTCCTCTTCTGAATCTGGCATGAATTTCTGGCAATTCCCTGTCTATGTACTAAGGCAATCATATTTGAATTATCTTCAGCAAAACTTTACTTGTATGTGACATTAATGATATTGTTTGATAATTTCCACAGTCTGTTGGATCACCTTTCTTTGGAATGGGCACAAATATGAGTCTCTTCCAGTCAGCTGTCCAGGTATCTGTCTTCCAAATTTCTTGGGATAGACAAGTGAACACTTCCAGCATTGCATCTCTTTGTTAAAATATCTCAATTGGTATTCTGTCTATTCCTGAAGCCTTTCTTTTTTTTTTTTTTTAGCAGAGATCAAAATTTATTAGTGGTTACCAGGAGTGGGAGAGAGGGGGAAAAGAGGAGTTAATGGTGATGGAAAAATATGCACTGATTAAGGATAGGGCTGTACAACCCATTATTGTAATTGCTGTCAATAATGTGTACGTCTGTAAAAAGCTGAACTGGAAAAAACTGTGTGACAGACATATTTACAAAAACAGCATTTTTTTTTTTTTTAAGTAGCTACTGAGGCTGCTTATGTACATACAACCAAACACCTCATGGTATTTGGTTCCTTGGTTTGGAGTGTTAGGGTCATAGTTTCATGGGACATCCCAGTTAATTGGCCTAATAACATGTTCAGTGCTTCTAGCCTTCCTTCTAGTTTGTTCTGTATTGCCTGGGGTCTTAAAAGCTTGCAAGCAGCCATTCAAGACTAATTGTTCTCCATTCACCTCTGGCCTCTTTGCCTGTTTGGCAAGCTTGTGGCAAAGCCTCAATGCTATACTTTAATTAATGTTCCACATGATGTCTCTGCACCACAGCCTGCCATGACTTGTGTTCCTCACTGTCAATTCTTTTGCCCCAGCAGCCAGAGGGGTGCCTCTTTTACATCTGCTGGAGTCCTGGCTGGGAGGTAGGGAAGGTAGGCAGGACTTAGGAGAGAATTAAACCACTAGCTTCCAGCCTTCAAATAAAATTGATAAATACATACATACATTATATATATATTTATATATATATTATATATATATTATATATTATATATATATTATATATTATATATATATATATATGTAGAACTGGAAATGTATGAAGAAGAATGTGGCATCAGGGCTGGAGGAAGAATCATTAACAACCTGAGATACACTGATGACACAGCTGATGACACAACTTTACTTGCTGAGAGTGGGGAGGACGACACACTTACTGATAAAGGTTGAAGAATACAGTCTGCAGTAAGGATTACACCTTAATATAAAGAAAACAAAAATTCTCACAACTGGACCAATAAGCAGCATCATGATAAATGGAGGAAAGACTGAAGCTGTCAAAGACTTTGTATTACTTGGTTCTACAATCAACACCAATGGAAGCAGCAGTCAAGATATCAGACGAAGTACAGCACTGGGCAAATCAACTGCAAAAGACCTCTTTCAAATGCTGAAGATGTCTCCTTGAGGACTAAGGTATGCCTGACACAAGCCAATCGCCTCATATGCATGTGAGAGCTGGACAATGAATAAGGAAGACCGAAGAAGAGTCAATGCTTTTGAGTTGTGGTGCTGGCGAAGAATGCTGAAAGTGCCATGGACTGCTAAAAGAACTAACAAATCTGTCCTGGAAGAAGTGCAGCTGGAATGCTCCTCGGAAGTGAGAATGGCCAGACTTCATCTCACCTACTTTGGTTACGTGGTAAAAAGAGACTATTCCCTGGAGGAGGATATCATGCTTGGTAAAGTGGAAGGTCAACAAAAGTGGGGAAGGATCTCAACAAGATGGACTGACACACTGGCTACAACGAGGCGCTCAGGTATAGAAGGAATCCTGGAGCTGGCACAGGACCAGGCAGTGTTTCGTTCTGCTGTACATAGAGTCGCTGTGGGTTGGAGACGACTCGACAGCACCTAACAACAACAATCAGGGCAGCTTGGAGCTCTTCCTTCAATACCATTGGTTCTTGATCATGTGCTACCTCCAGAAATAGCTGAATGAGGACCAATTCTTTTGGTATAATGACTGTGTAATCCTTCCATCATCTTTGATGCTTTCTACATCATTCAGTATTTTCCCATAGAACCCTTCAGTATTGCAGCTCAAGGCATGAATTTTTTCTTCAGTTCATTCAGCTTGAGTAATGCCAAATATGTTCTTCCCTTTTGGTTTTCTAGCTCCAGGTCTTTGCACATTTCATTATAATACTTTACTTTGCCTTCTTGAGTTGCCTTTTAAAATCTTCTGTTCAGCTCTTTTCATTTCTTCCATTTGCTCTGGCTACTCTATGTTCAAGAACAATCTTCACAGTCTCTTATGACATCTGTTTTGGTTTTTTCTTTCTTTCTTGTCTTTTTAATTACCTTTTGCTTTACTCATGTATGGTATCCTTGATATCATCTCACAACTTGTCTGGTCTTTGGTAATTAGTGTGCAATGCGTCAAATCTGTTCTTTAAACAGTCTGTAAGTTCAGGTGGGATATACTCAACATCATACTTTGGCTCTTGTGGCCTTGTTTCAATTTTCTTCAGCTTCAACTTGAACTTGCCTATGAACAAGTAATGATTTGTTCCACAGTCAGCCCCTGGCCTTGTTCTAATTGATGATATTGAACTTCTCTATTGCCTCTTTCCACAGGTGTAGTTGATTTGATTCCTGTATTTCATCTAGTGAGGTCCACAAGTATAGTTGTATTTTTTATGCTGTGGAAGAAAGGTATTAGCAACAAATGAATCATTGTTGTTGGAACAGTCTATCATGTGATCACTCATATCATTTCTATCAGCATGGCCACATTTCTAACCACCAATCCTTCTTTGTTTCCAACTTTCACATTCTAATCATCAGTAATTATTAATGCATCATGACTACATGTTTAATCAATTTCATACTGCAGAAGTTAATAAAAATCTTCAATTTCTTCATCATTGGCATTAGTGGTTGGTACATAAATCTGAATAACAGTCATATCAATTGGTCTTCCTTGTAGGTATATGGTTATTATCCTATCATTGACAGTGTTGTACTTCAGGATAGACCTTGATGTTCTCTTTGATGATGAATGTGACACCATTCCTCTTCAGTTTTGTCTTAGTAAATCATATGTTTATCCACCATCAGTCTGTCATTACTATGGCGGCTTACACGTAGAAGGGAAATTCCTCAACATAATTAAAGGCATATACTCAAAACCAATAGCCAACATTATTCTCAATGGAAAGAGACTGGAAGCCTTCCCTTTGCAAATGGGAGGCAGACAAGGATGCCCTCTGTGACCACTCTTATTCAGTATTTTATTGCAAGTCCTAGCCAGAGCAACAAGGCATGAAAGGAAAATAAAAGGCACCCAAATTGGCAAGGAAGAAGTAAAACTATCCCTATTTGAAGATGAAATGATCCTATACATAAAAAATCTCAGAGACTAGCTATTAGAGAGATGCAAATCAAAACAACAATGAGGTACCATCTTGCTCCAGCACTAGTAGCAAAGTTCAACAGGACAGAAAATAACAAATGCTGGCGAGGTTGTGGAGAGATTGGGACTCTCATACACTGCTGGTGG
>NW_006921907.1:2775860-2779082 GCF_000298275.1 Orycteropus afer afer | reverse complement strand
CATGAGACAAAGTATATGTGAACCGCTGTATGGAAAGTACATTTGCTCTGTAAACTTTCACCCAAATCACAATAATAATATTAATAAAATCTCAGAGACTCAGCAAGAAAACTACTGGAAATAACTGAAAGATTCAGCAAAGTATCAGGGTACAAGATCAACATATAAAAATCAGATGGATTCCTCTACAGTAACAAAGAGAATTCTGAAAAGGAAATAAGGAAAACAATACATTTACAATAGCTAACAATAAGATAAAATACTTAGGAATAAACCTAACCAGAGACACAAAAGGGTTATACAAAGAAAACTACAAAACACTACTGTAAGAAACCAAAAGAGATCAGTATAAATGGAAGAACATACCATGCTCATGGATAGGAATACTGAACATTGTGAAAATGTCAATATTACCCAAAGCAATCTACAGATATAACACAATCCTGACCCAACTCCATTAACATTCTTTAAAGAGATGGAAAAACCAATCACCAACTTTATATGGAAAGGAAAGAGATCACACATAAACAGAGCACTATTGAAGAAGAAGAAAGTAGGAGGCCTCCTACTTCCTGATCTCAAATATTACTATACAGCTACAATAGTCAAAGAGCCTGGTACTGATAAAATGACAGACTCATAGACCAATGGAACAGAATTGAGAACCTAGAAGTAAATTTATCCACCTATGGTCAGCTGATCTTCAACAAAGGACTGAAATCCATTAAATTGAGAAAAGACAGTTTCTTTAACAGATGGTACCGGCAAAACTGGTCGTCCATTTGCAGGAAAATGAAACAAGATCCATACCTCACAGCATATATGAAAACTAACTCAAGATAGATCAAAGACCTAATTGTAGAACCTAAAACCATAAAGATTTAAAAAAGGGGGGGGGGACAAATTTAGGGGCTCTAATACATAGTATAAATATACTATCAAACATAACTAAAAAAAGTACAAACAGCTGAAGATAAACTAGACAACTGTTGTTGTTGTTGTTGTTGTTATGTGCCCTCGAGTCAAATCCGACTCATAGCGACCCCTCCTTGGGTTTCCGAGGCAGTATCACTACGGAAGTAGGATTGCCCAACCTTCCTTCCGAGGAGTGGCTGGTGGGTTTGAACCGCCAGCGGTCTGGTTAGCAGGCAAATGTCTTAGCCACTATGCTACCAGAGCTCCCTAACTAGACAACTAGGACCACCTAAAAATTGAATACTTATGTGCATCAAAAGACTTCTCCTAAAAAGTGGGGGAAAAAAAAAAAGAACCTACATATATTTGGTGATGACATATTGGCAAGGAACTAATCTCTAGAATTTATAGAAAACTTCAACATCTCAACAACAAAAAGGCAAACAACACAATTAAAAAATGGGCAGAGGATATGAAGAGATACCTTACCAAAGAAGATGTTCAGGCGGCCAACAAACAGATAAAGAAATGCTCATTATGTTTAGCCACTAGAGAGATGCAAACAAAAACAACAATGAGATAACATTTCACCTCAGCAATAATAGTGAAGGTCAATAAGACAGAAAAACAACAAATGCTAGAGAGGGTGTGGAGAGATTGGAACCCTCATACACTGCTTGTACCAGAAAAACCAAACCAACCTCAAAGCCATCGATTCTACTGACTCATAGCAACACCCACTGGGTTTCTGAGGCTGTAAATCTCTATGGAAGTAGATTGCCCCATCTTCCCTCTGCAGAGCATCTAGTGGGTTTAAACCACTGACCTTCTGGTTAGCAGCCAAATGCCTTATCCACTACATCACCAGAGCTCCTTACACTGCTTGTAGGATTGCAAAATGGTATAAGCAATGTGGTGTTTCCTTAAAAAGTTGGAAATACAAATACCATTTGATCCAGCAATCCCACTACTAGGTATATATCCTAGAGAAATAAGGGCCGGGACACAAATAGATATATGCACACCCACATTTATTGCAACATTATTCACAATAGCAAAAAGATGGAAACAACCTAAGTGCCCATCAGTGGATGAATGGATAATCTATAGTACATAAACATACACTGGAATACTACACAATGTTAAAGAATAACAAAGAATTTGTGAAAAACCTCATAACCTGGAGGACATTATGCTGAGTGAAATAAGTCAATCACAAAAGGTATGAGTTCACGATTATGAAAAATCATGGAAAGGTTCACACGCAGAAAGAAACATTGTTTGATGGTTACCAGGGATGGGAAAGGAGAAGAGGGAAAAACCACTAACTAAATAATAAACGTGGATTAATTTGGGCAAAGGGAGAGGCAATATACAATAAGGGGTGACCAGCCAATTATCACTAAGGAAAAGAAAGACATGAGAGGTACACAAGAGTTACAGACAAGAGGAAATGTTCTTACATACATAATCATGCAGTATCAGTAATAACAAACAACAATCTACGAGTGGATACATAGGCAGTGAAGCAAGCTGAATAGGGTGGTAGGTGAATGGGACTACACCCACGACCAACTATAGGTTTGGCACAGGATATTGTTATATATGCATTTGTATGTGCTGCAAAGGTATCCATGTACATAGTAGAGCATCCAGGAGACAAAGTCATGAAAAGTTCTTGGCCATAACCTAACACCTTGAGGTAATAAATCACTGGGCTTGCAGGCTTAGGATCACAGTCACAGGCGACAGCTAATTCAACCAGCATAAAATAGTTTACAAAGACAATGTTCCACATCCTACCATGGTTAAGTAGTGATGGCAGTCTTAAAAGCTAGCAAGGAGTCATCTTAGGTGCAACAAATGGTCTGTCTCCATCCAAAGAAACAAAGAGTGAAGGAATTTAAAGAGGTATGGGAACAAATAGTCCAAAGGACTAATGGGCCATGTGAACCCCAGCTTCCTTGATCTGAGACCCGAACAACTAGATGGTACTCAGCTACCACTGCCAACTGCTTGGAAAGGGATGACAGAAGGTCCTGGATAGAGTGGGAGAAAAATGTGAAGCAAAACTCAAACTCATAAAAGGCCCAGGCTTACTGAGCTGACAGAGATGGCGGAACCCTGAGACTGTGGCCCTTAGACACCCTTCAAGCCTAGAACTGAACTCACCCTGTGGTTCAGCTTTCAGCCAATCAGTAGACAGGCCTGTGACGTGGAACAATAACACTTAGAAATGTAGACACTCCTTAGAACAACAGGCCATGTGAGATCAAAAGAGCAGCTTTTGCCCAGGGATAAAACTCA
>NW_006921907.1:2774807-2775600 GCF_000298275.1 Orycteropus afer afer | reverse complement strand
TGTTGTTGTTATGTGCCGTCAAGTCAGCCCTGACTCATAGCGACCCCTCCTTGGGTTTCCGAGGCAGTATCACTACGGAAGTAGGATTGCCCAAATTCTCACAATCTAGCCATAAAAGAATAGATGTTACCTTCTTGACCAGCTAAGGCTAGTCAAAGCCACCCACTGCCAAGTAACAGGGCAGATTACAGGGAAATTAAACCCAACAGAATAGACACTGAAGCATCTCGAGATGCTGTAATTTAGAACATAAAATAAAATCCTTAGTTCCTCAAAAAGTTAAACAAAGAACTACCATATGACCCCGTAATTACAGAGAATTGAAAATAGGTGTCTGAACAAATACATGTACAGAGATTTTCATAGTAACACTATCCACAATAGTCAAAAGTTGGGAATAACCTAAACGTCTATCATTGGATGAATGGATGAACTAAATGTGATACATACACATAATGAAATATTGTTCAGCTGTGAAAAGGAATGAATTTCTGATACATGTTACAATTTGGATAAACCTCAAATATATTAAGTGAGAGAATCCAAACACAAAATGTCCCTTATGATTCCATTCATATGAAATATCCAGAACCGGCAAATCTGGGGACTAGGGGTGGAAGGAGGAGTGGGGGGTGACTGCATAATAGTTACAGGGTTTCCTTTTCCTTTGGGGGTGACGAAAATGCTTTAGAACTAGATAGCAGTTGCAGTGTAGTAAATTACTTTGTGTGGCTTTTCTACCCATAAGTCTTTGTAAACTCCAAGGTGGGATTTGCTATGAGCAACTGAGGAG
>NW_006921907.1:2768635-2774277 GCF_000298275.1 Orycteropus afer afer | reverse complement strand
GGCCTTGCAGTAATAGGCCTTGGGTTACTGCTGTCTTCCTCTTGTGAGATTAGAGGAGGTCAGAACATGTGGCCTCCTTGCCGTTTTTGCAGCAGTAATAGTTGCAAAACATCATAAATATATTAAATGTAACTGAATTGTACATGTTACAATGATTATTTTTGTTATATAAATTTCCTTTCCAAGAGAAAAAAAATGTAATAAAAATACAGGATTTAGGTGTAATAAAGCTGAGAATAAAAATGCCAAACCAAACCCACTGCCATCGAGTCAATTCCAACTCATAGCGACCCCCACTGGGTTTCCAAGGCTGTAAATCTTTACGGAAGTAGACTGACTCATATTCCTCCTGCAAAGCAGCTGGTATGTTAGAACTGTTGACCTTCTGGTTGGCAGCCATATGTCTTACCCACTATGCCACCAGAGTTCTTTGAGAATACAAATATGATATAAAAATTAATAACTAAGTACACACTTCATGTGGGATTTTTGTATCAGTGTCATTGTTCAAATGTAGGAATGATAGCTATTTGGCTAAGAATGGACAGCATTTTTCAAGAACTGAAAAGAATGTGTTTAGTCAGAGACCAACTCATCAGCCCAAAAAGGTTGTAAATGGAAAACAGATGGGCGTGAAGGAAAAAAACACCTAGATAAAACTGAAATGGGTTTCCATGGATGACATTAAGGAGGGCCTGGGAAGAATTTCAACAGTGAGGGAAGTGCCGAGTAATTCAATGAGAAAACAGTTGGGAAGGACATCAGAAGCAAAGCCTAGGCAGCAGATGTCCAAATACCATGCACTGAACATGAGCAACATAGTACCCTTGAGATTATAGCACCAAATGACATGCAAAACCTCATAGACACCACCGAGGGTTGGCGGCTGGAACTGAACCCTGGGATCACAGCGATAGAAGGGTGCGCTGTGGACCAAAGACCTTTTGGGGGAGGTGTGGAGCAGCACTGGGGGCTGTATAGGTTCAGAGGAATCCCTGAACATTTGAGTGGAGCAAAAGGGAGAGAGGAAAGGAAGTGACGTTTTTATGGCAGCAATGCTGAGCACATGGAGGTAATGGATAATGTATTTCTCAAATAGCTCACAAAATTGGCACAGCACACATGATTAGTGGGGTAATGTATTCTAGATGCTTCCTTCAAATAAAAGCAGAGTTTCTCATTGCCTTTCTAATAATTTCATATCCTAGAAGATAGGGAAAGGAATAAAAATAATTGTGCTCTGACTGATTCCAACCAATAAAAAAAGAACATGCTTAGGAAACAATACTCAAAAGTGAAGCGTTCTAATAGAAAACCTGCCAAGTGATATGAACAGGCAATAAAGAAATTTAAAATACAACTGGTCTATATACACACATTAAAAGAAAGCATTCTCTTTCACTAGCACTTAACTCAGTGCAAGTTACAACATTCGATAGCAGTTACTGCATATGGTATTTTCCAAGTGAAAGATTAATTTGAGGTGACAATGCTCATTAAATAATTAAACTTACTATGAAGTTGCAGACTGCTAACCAGAAGGCTGGCGGTTCAAACCCACCAGCCACTCCTTGGAAGGAAGGTTGGGCAATCCTACTTCTGTAGTGATACTGCCTCAGAAACTCAAGGAGGGGTCGCTATGAGTCGGGCCAACTCGATGGCACATAACAACAACAACAACATGAAGTTGCAAGCTGTAAAACAGGTGATGCTGGGACTAAAACAGACAAATGAATCAATGGGACAGATCTGAATTCTTCACAACAGATCCTTCCATATTAAAACTGATAGGTAAATACAAAGAACTAACATGAAGACAAATACAAACCATATGTAATATTACACACACACAGAAAAAAACCTGGTATGTATCTATACATTTATATAACAGGTCTCTTTCCTGTTATACATCTATATATTTATTATCTACATACCAAGGTTTTTTTGTTGTTTAATATGTTGTAGTTGTTGTTGTTAGGTGCCATCAAGTTGTCTCTGACTCATAGCAACCCTATGCACAGCACAACGAAACACTGCTCAATCCTGTGCCAGCCTCATGATCCTTGCTATACCTAAACCCATTGTTGCAGCCACTGTGTCAGTCCATCTCATTGAGGGCCTTCCCCTTCTTCGCTGACCCTCCACTTTACCAAGCACGATATCCTTCTCCAGGGAATGGTCCCTTCTGACAACATGACCAAAGTAGGTGAGATGAAGTCTGGCCATTCTCGCTTCCAAAGAGCATTCCGGGTGCATTTCCTCCAAGACAGATCTGTTAGTTCTTTTAGCAGTCCATGGTACTTTCAGCATTCTTCACCAGCACTACAACTCAAAAGCATCAACTCTTCTTTGGTCTTCCTTATTCACTGTCCAACTCTCACATGTGTATGAGGTGACTGGAAATATCAGATCTTCCCAATGCAATACGTCGCCTGATATCTTGACTGCTGCTTCCATTGGTGTTGACTGTAGAACTAAGTAATATGAAGTCCTTGAGAACTTCAATCTTTTCTCTATTTGTGGTGAAGCTGTTTATTGGACCAGTTGTGAAGATTTTTGTTTTCTTTATATTGAGGTGTAACCCATACTGCAGACTGTAGTCTTTAATCTTCATCAGTAAGTGCTTCAAGTCATCCTCACTTTCAGCAAACAAAGTTGTGTCATCTGCATATTGCGGGCTGTTAATGAGTCTTTCTCCAATCCTGATGCCACGTTCTTCTTCATATAATCTTCATATAATCCAGCTTCATGGATTATTTGGTCAGGATACAAGTTGAGTAAGTATGGTGAAAGGGTACAACCTTGACACACTCCCTTCTTGATTTTGAACCATGCAGTATCCCCTTGTTCTGTTCGAACGACAGCCTCCTGATCTATGTACGGGTTCCTCATGAGTACAATCAAGTGTTCTGGAGTTCCCATTCTTCTCAATGTTATCCACACAATCCTGTATATTCCTTCCATCTTTTGCATAGTCAATGAAATATAAGTAAACATCTTCCTGGTATTCTTTGCTTTCAGCTAAGATCCATCTGACATCAGCAATGATATCCCTTGTTCCATGTCATCTTCTGAATCCAGCTTACATTTCTGGAAGCTCTCTGTCAATATATTGCTGCAACCATTTTTGAATGATCTTCAGTGAGCTTTTACTAGCATTTGATATTAATGATATTGTTTGATAACTTCCACATTCTGTGGGATCACCTTTCTTCAGAATGGATACAAATATGGATCTCTTCCAGTCAGTTGGCCAGGTAGCTGTCTTCCAAATGTCTTGGTATAGCTGAGTGAGTGCCTCCAGTGGGGCATCCATTTGTTAAAACATCTCAAAGGGTATTTCATCAATTTCTGGAGCCTTGTTTGTTGTCAATTCCTTCAGTGCAGCTTTGACTTCTTCCTTCAATACCATTGATTCTTGATCATATATCACCTCCTGAAATGGATGAATATCAACCAATTCTTTTTGGTACACTGACTCTGTGTATTCCTTCCATCTTCTTTTGATGTTTCTGGCATCATTCAGTATTTTGCCCACAGAATCTTTCAGTATGGCAACTCGAGGCTTAAATCTTTTCCTCAATTCTTTTAGCTTGAGAAATGCCAAGCATGTTCTTCCCTTTTAGTTTTCTAACTCCAGCTCTTTGCACATTTCATTATAGTAATTGGCTTTGCCTTATTGAGCTGCTCTTTGAAATCTTCTGTTTAGTTCTTTTATCTTGTCATTTCTTCCATTTGCTTTAGCTACTCTCCACTCAAGGACAAGTTTCAGAGCCTCTTCTGACATCCATTTGGGTTTTTTCTTCCTTTCTTGTGTTTTTAATGACCTCTTGTTTAATACAGACATGGTTTATATTTGTCTTCATGTTAATTCTTCCTTATTTTTTTTAATGATTAAAATTAGCTGGATCATTGGTCCTCTCTATAACTAGCTGGCCTACTGTTATTGAAATAGGAACTCTGGTAGTGCAGTGGTTAAAGCATTCTGCTGCTAACCAAAAGGTCATCAGTTCAAATCTACCAGCTGCTCCACAGGAGAAAGATGAGGCAGTCTGCTTCCATGAAGATTTACAGCGTTGGAGACCCTATGAGGCAGATGAGGCAGTTCTACTCTGTCCTACAGGGTAGCTATGAGTTGGAATCAACTCAATGGCAGTGGTTTTTATTATTGAAACAGGAGTCTCTGGATGCCTCAAATAGTTAAGCACTTGACTATCAACCAAAAGTTGGTGGTCCAAACCCATCCAGGGAGGATGCCTCCAAAAAAAAAATACTGCTGATCTGCTTCCAAACAGTCACGCCCTTGAAAATCCTCTGAGTGTGCAGCTCTGTTCTGCACACATGGAGTCAGCACGAGTTGGAACTGACTCAACAGCAACTGGTTGGCTTATTATCAAAACATCCATTCTTTTATCAAGTTGAAATGCTACTTTTATCACATTCTAGTTAGATGGTCTAGTGAGTAAGAGAGAACAAACTCTGAGATTTGACCACTGGTGTTTATATCCAACTGCAGTGTAGTAAATTACTTAGTGTGGCTTTTCTACCCATAAGTCTTTGTAAACTCCAAGGTGGGATTTGCTATGAACAACTGAGGAGCTCCTGATTGCTAAAGTTATCCACCTGCAGTATTTCTGTTGGGAGTGGCACAAAACAATGTTCTGGGAGGTTCCCACTCTCTCTCAGATGCTTAGAGTTCTGATGCTGTGATTGGCTAGTTTGGCCACTCTGCCAGGCTCAAAAGGAGGCCTCCTAGAGGAAGAACTCTGACTGCTGGTTGAGGAAGATGTGCTGCTGAAAGAGATACGCGCTCCTGAAAGAGACACGCATTGCTGAGTGAGACACTGAAGGACACGCACTGCTGGGAAAGAGACTGTGAGAGACTGTTGGCTGAGGGATGGTGGGCTGGAAGAGAGACTGAGTGTTTTTCCTGAACTTGAATTGTAGCCTGGTGTTTCCCCAATAAATCCTGTAACCTGTGAATTCTGTGCGGCCACTGCAGTGAATTATTGAACCCAGGAGAGAGGTGGTGGATGCTTTGGGAGGAACGGATGGTGAAAGGGTTAGAGGGAGGCAGCATGTCTGGCCTTGCAGGAATAGGCCTTGGGTTACTAATAGTGATTCTGTCTTCCTCTTGTGTGATTAGAGGAGGTCACAAGATGTGGCCTCCATGTCTTTTTTGCACCAACTAAACCACTTTGCCACTGGTTTCTATAGGGCTGCGAATGCATGAGAACCATGGCCTCTAAGCATAGGGAAATGGCATGTGAGTGACATGTACTACTGCATTGGTGTCACAGCCCCAGGAGTTTGTTTGATTGATCTTATTTTATTTTTAACTACAGCACAATGTAAGCTACTTCCACTTTATAGCAATTTGGAACTGGCAGTGAGGAAACCCGAGAAGCAACGAGGCAAACTGGAATTCCATGGGGAACTGGAAACTCTAAAACGAATCCCACTATCCAAGGAATATGCGGTAACAAACGTATCAGTTGGACAATTACTATCTATCCTTCAAACATTTTGGGCCCTGGGGTTCCTCTTAATTAATACATAGTTTAACATCGTTGCCAAACAAGAGAAGGCTCAAAATAAAAATACAAATAATAAACATACGTTCATGGAAAAGGAAGCCACAC
>NW_006921907.1:2752784-2767710 GCF_000298275.1 Orycteropus afer afer | reverse complement strand
GGATGTGGTCTGCTTCCTCTATATAAGGAGAAGCCTTGGGGATAGTCTTTAGCTTATGGCACACTTAGACCTTGCATGTAACCATGTCGTTGTTTAGCTGCCTGCCATGCTCTGCCAACCTTGGGACTTTCAGAGGACTTGAATCAATGGCCTGCTGTGTGGTTTGGTAACATCGGGACTGTGCCTTTTTAGTTGTCAACCTTGGGTTTGTCAGTCTCAGTAGCCAGCAGCTGTCTGAGTGAAGAAAATCCTCTAGCTCCAGAAGGCTGCGAGCAAGAGGTAGAGCTGAAGCCCAAGGTTGAGGGGCTTTCACCCAGCCCCTGGAGCCTGGCACTTTGAACTTGGACTTAAAGCCTCTAAACTGTAAGAGAATAAACTTCTGTTTGTTAAGGCCATCCCATTTGTGGTATACTCTTGTCAGAGCAGCACTAGGTAACCAAAACATTTGGTATGAATTGGTAGGTTATTTTGGGGGGGTCTGGGAACACTCAAAGTGTTTCCCATATAATAGTAATTGCTGCTTCACTTTAAGCTATTTTGGCTTATGAAAAGTTTCATAGGACGCTTTACCTTCAGATACTGAGGGAAACCTGTATTCTGATTTGAACACAGTTTTCAGGACATTTTGTCAATGCTTAGATTCGATCATCAGCTGTGAAAATCAGATACAAAGAGCTGACAAGAGGAGGATGTGGTCAATGAGAGGCCCTGTGCACCTCCCACCCCCACCCAGAGTCAACCAAGACTCATGGCTTCCCTGGACAGACCTCATTCCCAACACACTAACAAAGATCTTTTATTTGTCATTCTGTTAACTTACTGAGGGCAGGGATGTGGAAATTAATCCGATAGAGCGCATAACATGTAAATGCCTCCCAGTCGATATTGGAGCATCCGTAATAACAAATTAACAAATGAAACTGATTTCAACAAAAAGTCACTATGATTTTTAGCTCAAAAGACAAGCCAGGTATAACCAAACCAAACCCACTGCTATCAACTCCAACCCATAGTGGCCCTACGGGGAGGAGCTCTGGTAGCGCAGTGCCTAAGGCACTTGATTGCTAATCAGAAGGCTGAAGGTTCAAACCCACTAGCCACTCCTCAGAAGCAAAGTTGGGCAATCTACTTCCATAGTGATACCACCTCGGAAACCCAAGGCGGGGTCACTATGAGTCAAGTCTGATTCAATGGCACATAGCAACAACAACAACAGTGGCCCTATGGGACAGAGGAGAACTACCCCACAGGGTTTCCAAGGCTGCAAACCCTTACAGAAGCAGACTGCCTCATCTTTCTCCCATGCGGTGGCTGCTGGGTTCAAACCACTGACATTCTGGTTAGCAGCCAAATGCTTTAACCACTGCACCACTAGAGCTCCTTAAGCCAGGGAGGTATACTTGAGATAAATCATGTATGAAAATCAACTTTAACTTGAAATGAGAAAACCTGTTGGAATGAGAAAAATAATGTTGACTTGGGTAAAAGAAACTGTTTAAACATATTGAACTTTAGCAAAAGATCTATTTCACAATTTATTGCTAACATTTTTTCTCCTGTCTTGCAAAACTGATGAGAAAATCAGTTCAAACGAGAAAAAGTCATGTTGAATTGCATAAACGATACTGTTTAAATATTAAAATGTGAAAGCCAGGCCTTTGCCCCAGTGGCTGGCTCACTGCACCACTAAAACAACTTTCCAAATCACAGTTGGGTAGCTAACCAAATCAAAAAACCAAACTCACTGCCGTCGAGTCAGATCCGACTCATAGCAACCCCTCCTTGGGTTTCTGAGGCAGTATCACTACGGAAGCAGGTTGCCCAATCTTCCTTCCAAGAAGTGGCTGGTGGGTTTGAACCACCAGCCTTCTGGTTAGCAGTCAAATGCCTCAGGCACTACACCACCAGAGCTCCCAGTTAGGTAGCTAGACCAAGAAAAATAGTTTTAGGGGTATTCAGGTAGAATGGGCAAGAGTTGAAATTCTGAAAGTTAAGAACAACCTATCCAGCTAAATGACGGAATTTCCAAAAGGTTGTAAAAAATATACATAAATCAACAGCAAACTATGAACACACCAGTATCATATACTCTCTGCCACCATGTCATAGCAACCCCCATTGGGTTTCCAAGGCTGTAAATCTTTTCAGAAGCAGACTGTCCTATCCTCTTTCCACAGAGCAGCTAGCAAGTTCGAGCCACTTGATATGACTAGACTTTATTAGGTCTTAATTGTTGTAAGGGGCATTGGGAAATGCTAGGCTGGGAAGCATGGGGCATTTTATCATATTAATAGGGTGCTCTAACGGGATGTGGAGATGCTTCTGGAAGAATCATTATGACGGCTGCCCAAGGAGAACCCTAAGTCCATTTAAAATACATATTGGTTGGTGATGGTGGTTCTGGAAAAGCTACATTTGTAAAAGGTCAGATGACTGGTGAATTTGAGACATATGTAGCCACCTTGGGTGTTGAGGTCCATCCCCTTGTGTTCCATACTAACAGAGGACCAATTAAATTCAATGTGTGGGATATGGCTGGCTGGTCAGGAGAAATCTGGGAACTAAGAGATAGCTATTATGTCCAAGCCCAGTGTGCCTTTATGTTTAATGTAATGCTGAGAGTTACTTACAACAACAGGCCTAATTGGCATAGGGACCTGGTTTGCATATGTGAAAACATCCCCATCACGCTGTGTGGCAACAAAGCAGACATTAAGGGCTGGAAAGTTAAGGCAAAATCCATTGCCTTCCATCAAAAGAAGACATTTTCAGTACTATGAAATTTCTGATAACAGTATCTACAACTGTGAAAAGCCCTTCCTTTGGCTTACTAGAAAACTAACTCTAGAGAGCCTAAGTTAAGAGTTGCCATGCCTGCTCTTGCCCCACCAGAGGTTGTCACGGACCCAGCTTTGCTAGCGCAACATGAGCGTGATTTAGAGGTTGCACAACCTGTGAGGGAATGAAGCTGGAGCCCAGCATCAGAAGTCTAGTTTCATAGGCAACGGTCCTGTGATGTCAGTGGTGCAGCGTGTTTACCACTTTATTATATAGCTGAGGACAACATGTGCTAATCTTTGGGATGCTGAAGGAGATGATGGGCTTCAGAATGAATGTGGCAGTTAACTAAAGGTCCGTTTACTGGACCTGTATCTGTAGCTGTTTTGGAACAGTTGTTTTCCTCCTTAAGTGTCAAATATAAGGCTGCTACACTCACATCACATGGTCTGTGGTGAAGTCTTGTTTGTTGCTGTCATTCCCTTCCTTTTTGTTTAGAACCAGAATAAAGTTGTATTTCAAATATCAAGTAATAATAATATGGTGGTCAAGGGGTCAGGGTAGGTTTCATTGAGAAAGTGAGATTTGAGCAGAGATTTGAAGGAGGTGAAGGAGACAGTAGATACCTACCGAACAACGTTTCAGAGTAGAAGCAAAGCCCCAGGCAGCAGCAGACCTGGCCGCCTGAAGGACCAGCTGGGAGGCCAGTGTGGCTGGAGCTAACTGAACTTGGGGAAGCATACAGCTTGCTGAGGTCAGAAAAGTACAGTGCGTAACAAGAAGACAAATCATGTAGCGCCTTCTATGTTATTGTAAAGACTTGGGATTTTACTGAGTGAAGTGGGGAGTCATTATAGGATTCTGAGCAAGAATGACCCAATCTACGTTTAAAAGGCTCACTCTGGCTACTGAGTTGAGAACAGGTTAGATTAGGAGCAAGTATATTGATGGGTTTTTTTTTTTTTTTTTTGGTTTTCAGACTCCAGGTCTTTGCACATTTCATTATAGTAATTGGCTTTGTCTACTCGAACTGCTCTTTGAAATCTTCTGTTCAGCTCTTTTACCTTTTCATTTCTTCCATTTGCTTTAGCTATTCTCCACTCAAGGGCAAGGTTCAGAGTCTCTTCTGTCATCCACTTTGGTCTTCTCTTCTTTTCTTGTCTTTTTAGTGATCTCTTGCTTTCTTCATGGATAATGTTCTTGATATCTTCCCATAATTCATCTGGCTTTCGGTCATTGGTGTTCAATGCATCAAATCTATTCTTTAGATGTTCTCTAAATTCAGGAGGGATATATTCAAGATCATACTTTGGCTCTCTTGGACTTGTTTTAATTGTCTTTAACTTCAAGTTGAATTTGCATAGGAGCAGTTGATGGTCTGTTCCACAATCAGCTCCTGGCCTGGTTTTGGCTGAAGATATTGAGCTTTTCCACCACCTCTTGCCACAGATGTAGTCAATCTGATTCGTGTGTGTTCCATCTGGTGAAGTCCACGTGTACAGCCTCCATTTGTGTTGTTGAAAAAAGGTGTTTGCAATGAACAACTCGTTGGTCTTGCAAAATTCTACCATACAAGTTCCAGCATTATTTCTGTCACCAAGGCCAAATTTTCCAACTACCGGTGATTCTTCTTTGTTTCCAACTTTTGCATTCCAGTCACCAGTGATAATTAACACATCCTGATTGCATGTTTGGTCAATTTCAGACTGTAGAAGCTGATAAAATTCTTCAATTTCCTCATCTGTGGCTTAGGTGGTTGGGGCATAAATTTGAATAACAGTCATATTAACGGGTCTTCCTTGTATTGATGGTGCATGGGGTCACTATGAGTCGGAAACGACTCGACGGCACTTAACAACAACAACAAAACAACACCTTGATGGTGGGACTATTATGATTGATTGAAGAAATGCTGTGAAGCAATTGTGAAGGATTTCCAGTGTGATTAGAATGTTTTTGACTTTTTTCCAATGGCTCTTTGTGGCAACCATGGAGATGCACTACTCAGATCTCCCTTTCCAAAAGAACCTGATGTTTAGCTAAGCGGAATGCAGCTAGCTTACAGCTTCAACCTGCATCACGTTTGGGATCTGCCGCCGCCTTTGAGCCACAGTCACACTCTTCCTAGGCAGCTCCCAGCCACCGAGCACATTCCTGTCTAACACGGGAACTGCCGGCACAGGACCACCTGTGCTCCAGAGCTTCTCACTGGCTTGGCCAAGCCTTTGTCATAACTCGTTACCCAATTCTGCATCCTTCCCACTTTCCTTTCATTGGTATCAGACCAGTATTATGATCTGAAGTCTTTCCCTCCCCAATCCCGATCCCTCCCTCTCTATATTTTACAGGTGATAAACAGCAAGACACCTCTTGTACTAACTCCATTTCAATGTCTGCTTACCAGAGGACCTGGATTGATGAATAAGAGATTCCTACAGCTGTAAAACTTGAGTGTGGGTGATGGGATGGAGGGTGAGGGAGCCATCAGTCTAAGCTGGAAGACAAAAGTGACTTTCAAAGCTCAACTGTTAAGGGCTGAAGGGGGTTTTAAGGAGGTTTTTTTAATGATGCCACGCAGAAATATTTTTAGTGTACAGTTGATAACTTTTCTCATAATAAAGAAATATTTTTGTACTTAAAAGCATGAAATGATTAACAAGGTATCATCACTTTACAAATGTCTAGAATTTAGAAAAAGTTCTACTAATTTATATGTCATAAATAACTGATAGACTTACAAACAATGGAAAGGGGAACCAAAGCTCATAGCTGGATGTGTGTTTTGCCTATAGGACTTAGGTGTAAATATTGCCATATTTCTAGAAAGAGTATACAATCAGAGTCCAGCCATCTTTGTATTTCCAACACAAACTTGGTACACGGTAGGTGCTGAGGGGATATTTGCTGGGTAGACTTGTGTCATATGGGGTAGACACTCTGGAGTGAGGAGGACCAGAGGACTCCAAGGAATTTTGCTAACATGAATTTATGTGCAGTGAGCCTCTTTCTCTCACACTTCCATCAACTCCAACTGTTCTATCCTCAGTAATCCAGAATTCAACCACTCTTACCATGAGTACAGCTTGCACCCTTAATACAAGTTACTGCTCTCTTCAGGATTATTGCAGTAACTTCTTAACCCGTTTTCTTGTATCCATCCTCAGCCTCCCCCAGGAAGTCTTCCACACAACAATCAGAACATTTACAAAACATTTCAGAGCACATCACTCTTTTGCTTAAAACTCTCCCAACGATTTTCCATGTTACTTAGGATAAAAGCCAAAGCCTTTACAATGGCTTTTAGCCCAATGTGTCACCTCCCTCATATATCTGACGTCATTGCCTACTTTCTCCTCCTTGCTTTTTGTTGGCTCCCTCAGCCATCCTCCTTGCCATCCCTCTAATAGGCCAAGGATGCTTCTAATTCATGGCCTTTGAATGTGTACATCATAAACACTATGTAAATATGAACATGGTTGGCTATTATAGTTGTTCTTTCCATTTGGAACACTCTTCTCCCAAGTGTCTGACTGACGTCTCTCTGCCCTAATATCATCTTATCAGGTCATTCCTTGATTAACCAGGGTCTCAGCAGAAACATAGATGCCACATTCAAATAAGATTTATGCAAGGAGAAGTCAACATAGGACCTCTTTATAACAACTTGGGGGAGAGTATAGAAAAACTACAGGGAGCGTATAGTCCCTGGGGGAGCCCTGGTGACTCAGCTGCTTACCAAAAGTTGGTGGTTTGAAGTCACCTAGCAGCTCTGTGGGAGAAAAACCTGGTGATCTGCTCCCATAAAGACGTAAAAAAAAAAAAAGAAAAAAAATCAAACAAAACCCACTGCCACTGAGTTGCTTCTGACTCATAGCGACCCTAAAGGGCAGAGTAGAACTTCCCCATTGGGTTTCCAAGACTGTAAATTCTTATGGAAGCATACTGCCACATCTTTCTCCCATGAGGAAGCTGGTGGTTTGAACCGCTGACCTTTGGTTAGCAGCCAAACACTTTAACTACCATGTCACCAGGCCTCCTCCCTGTAAAGACTACAGCCTAGAAAACCCAATGGGGTAGTTCTATTCTGTCACATAGGTCACTATATATTGAAAATTGACTGGATGGTAACAAGACAACAACAATAGGCCTGAGGGGGCAAGGTAGGGATCAGAACCCAGAGGAAGAGTTGAATGGGCAGGGGCCACCTTCCAGGACCAATGGCTATGTCCCTGACACCCAGCCACAAAGCAGCAGCTGGATGAATAAATCTTCCTCTCACATGCGTTGACTGATGAATTTTTCCACTGGC
The DNA here is from genome assembly GCF_000298275.1 of Orycteropus afer afer. Taxonomy (NCBI): domain Eukaryota; kingdom Metazoa; phylum Chordata; class Mammalia; order Tubulidentata; family Orycteropodidae; genus Orycteropus; species Orycteropus afer. The sequence goes on along the minus strand of NW_006921907.1, from coordinate 2,760,623 downwards.
ATCGCTCAACTGGAAGCCAGAGACAAAAGCTTTGTGGAACATTTCTTTGTAGCAACTCTTTTTTCTCCAGCACTATTGATGTTGTTAGCTGCTGTTGATTTAATTCCAATTCATGGAGACCCCATGTGTGCAATGCAGAAAAGTACACCCTATGTTTTCAAAGCTGTGGCCCTTCTGAAGCACAATGCCAGGACTGTCTTCCAAGATACTTGACAGTGGATTCAAACCACCTCCCTTTTGGCTAGTGAGCAAGCACTTCACTGTGCCACCCAGGGGATTCCTCAGCACTATTAATCCTCTTCATATGCCCTTTAAAAAAAAAAAAAAAAAAATTAACAGTGCTATCATCTGATATAAATTGATTTTTAGTTTATTATCTGTTTATTTATTATCCTCCTAGAACAGAACTCCAAGAGGGCAGAGATTGTGTATCATAGTCTGCTGTATCCCCAGCACTCAGAACAGTTGCTGGTATGAGTCTCACTAACTACTGAGTGAATGAATGGTTTGAAGTCTGGCTCTACCCTGGCTGTTATTATTATTATTTTTAACTTAGAGCCGTTTCATCTCTGCTTGCTCATCCTCTTCCCTGAAATCACTTGACTGATTTCCAAAAACGCAAGCAGGATTCCCTGGCTAGTTCCCCAGTATCTGAAGTCCATGACTCCCTCCCACCGCCAGCCACTCCAGGAGCAAGGAGGCCCAGGGCCTTGCCTGGAGGGCTTGTTCCCCAGCACCCTCACCCCAGTGGCTCCTGGGTAGGAGTTGGGGGGTCCTAATATGCAAATTGTGGGGCTTAGGCAATTTTATCCCACCAAGACACATACAGTCCATCCAACCTGTGTCACCAGGCCAAGAGTGGGTGTGGCTGGGATGCAGTTTTTCTAGAAACTGAGAAAAGAAAAAATGTGTATCTTAAGATTATCTTATCAAAAATATTTGGGGCTATATATTGTTGTATACCTCTACAAAATTTCTAAAGATACTCAAAGCAATGGTTATTTCTGAGAAGAGGAGAGGGAAGGGAGACTTTTATTTTCAAAACACCCCTTTCTAAGCTGATAATTTTACTTTCCATGAGTAGACAACTGCGCCTTTAACAAACATATTCTGATATATGCAGAAGCATCTTCTCCCTCCCTCTTTTTTTTCCCCTGTAGATGGCAACAGGAGTAGTTGTAGCAGAAAAAGATTTAATATTATAACATTGTACAGCATATTCCAGTTTTTAAAATGTTTTCACATATTTTCTTACAACTGTTGTAAATTATCACTGAAAGTGACTTCACTCTTTCTTCCAACCCCGAAATATCAAACCCCATGCCGTGCTATAAAGATCCTGTGATGATCAAGACTGACACAACACCTGGCCTAATGGAGCTGACAATTTAGTTGGGAGTCAGACAATATATGCTTACTGGGCACCTCCTGTGTTGCAGAGACTATTCTAGGTGCTGGGAAACAGCTGTGAACGAAACAGTGCGTTCTTTTCCCTAAGTAGACTTAAGGGGAAGGGGAGCAGTGATGAGGGAGACAAGAAACAAGTTATAAAAAACAATAATTTCAGGTACAGCCATGAAAAATTTAATTAGATTACCCAAGTAAAGTGCCTAGAACAAGGTACTGCCTGGAGTAAGGGCTTATATATTTAATCGTGCATTATTACGTTGTTGTTGTTGGACGTCTTCAAGTCCATTTCGGCTCAAAGGTGATCCCATGTATAACAGAATGATACACTGTCTGGCCGCACCGTCCTCACGATCCTTGCTCTGCTTGAATCTATTACTGTAGTCACTGTGACAATCTCATTGAGGATCTTCCTCTTTTTCGCTGACCCTCTACTTTACCAAGCATGATGCCCTTCCTTAGGGACTGGTCCCTCCTGATACCATGACCCAAGTACAAGAGATGAAGTCTCACCATCCTTGCTTCTAAGAAGCATTCCAGGTGCACTTCTCCCAAGACAGATTTGTTCGTTCTGGCAGTCCATGGAACAGTCAATATTCTTCACCAATACCATAATTCAAATGCATCGATTCTTCTTCTATCTTCCTCATTCATTGTCTAGCTTTTGCATACATATGAAGTGACTTGGGTCGGGTGCACCTTAGCCTTCAAAGTGACATCTTTGCTTGTTAATTACACATTACTATAGTCTTGGAGTCCTAAGAAAGGAAAATTTGACTTAGAACCTGAATGATGAAAAGCATTTAGCTTCAAAGATCCAGCAAGATAATATTTCAAATGGAAGGAATCTCAAGTGCAAAGGCCCTGAGGCTATCAGTTGAGCCTTTTTGAGGGATGGAAGAAGGGCAATGCAGAGGATGTCAGTGCTTGAGGGGGAGAGAGAATGAAAGAGGAGCTCTGGTAGTGTTGTACCTAAGGCACTTGACTGCTAACCAGAAGGCTGGCGGTTCAAATCCACCAGCCACTCCTCAGAAGGAAGGTTGGACAATCTGCTCCCGTAGTGATACTGCCTCAGAAACCCAAGGAGGAGTCGCTATGAGTCGGGTCCACGTTAAATAACAACAACAACAAGATCCAGCATATTTGGCAGGAGCCAGATGACATGTGCTCTCTAAGGCTAGGAGAAGAATTTGAGAATTTTATTCTAAGTTGTAATTGGGTATTAAGCACAGATGGGACATGATCAGATTCATGGTAGAACAAGTCCACTCTGGCTGCTGGGGAAGCTATGGGGGAAAAGAGTAGAAGCAGAGAGACTAGTTGGGAGACACATGAAGGAACATGGTAGAGCCTAGGATTGCCAACGTAGAAATGGTAGAAATGACTGAATTTAGGATATAGTTTGGAGAATCAACTTGATAGGACTTGATAATGGATTGGATGTGATAATTGTGGCAGAAGGAGGGAAGCAGTTTTCTCTGGGATAATAACTAGAATTTTAACCTGAGTACCTGTGTAGATGGTAGAGCCATGCCATGAACTAACACAGGGAAAACTGGGAGAGAAGCAGGTTAGGGATGGGGTGGGGATGGGAGTGGGGGTTGGCTACAGAGGGAAGTCAGTGGTTCTGTTCGGCCTCTTATGTTTCAGAGGCTTGTTATATTTCAAGTGAAGACATTGTGTAGGCAATTGGCCAACTCTATTTGTAGCTAAGGGGTGAGGTCCAGGATGGAGTTTCAAAACAAGGAACAAGCTGAGGTCACCAGTTGACCAAGCCTAGATATACATGAGAGCTGGGGGAGTGAGCAGAGCATTAGACATTCAATTACAATGTGAATTATCTCAATCACTACATTGCAATTAAAAGTACAAATAAGTGAGGGAAGGAAAGGATCTAGTAGCCACTTGTGCTGTGAAAGGGGAAATACCACGTTAGTGACAAGGATCATTGGTCACGAAAAGTTTCATGGAAGAATGATATCCAAGCTCCTAGAATCCATGGGAATCCAAGCAACAGGACTGTATCACTGAGGATGCTGGCCCAGAGAGGTAATTTGCAATTAGTTACACAGTTAGTGGTCTACTTTATACTTGAACCACTCATGGTAAGTTAGATGCCACAAGGAACCCTAACAAAAGGCAGAATAGCCGGGCACCCAAGAATACAGGCTCTGGAGTCATTCTACTTGAGTTTAAATTCTGGATCTTCCACTTATTAGGTGGGTGATTCAGGGCACCTTACTTCACATCTCTGTCCTAAATGAGCATACCAATAATAGCTATCCACACATGGAGTACCATATAATGTTCCAGGCACTAAAATCTTACAGATATTATTTAACACTCTCTCCAACAGTGAGTTCAGTACTATTCTTTTTATAACCCCCTTTCCTTTTTAAATTGTGATTTGTGTGAAAGTTTACAGAGCAAACTGGTTTCCCGTTCAACAATTTATACACGTTTTGTTTTGTGGCATATGATCCCCATTTCACCGCTGAGAAACCAGAAGCACTTTCAGTCATCCCAGAGATAGTTACTGCATGTCTGTTATGTGCCAGGTATGTTTCCTAGATGCCAGGATAATCTCCATGAACAAAACCGACAAAATCCCCCCTTTGTGCAGTTTTCAGTCTGGGGTCCAGTGGGGCAAAGACAGAAAGACCATAAACATAAAAACCATGCACATTGTATGTCAATTAACCCAGACCAAGCCCACTGCCATCTAGTCCATCATAGCAACCCTAGAGGGCAGGGTAGAATTGTGCCAAGGTAACGGGTTTCCAAGGCCGTCAATCTTTACATAAGGAGACTGCCACAGCGTTCAGCCACGAACCACAGACCTTTCGGTTAGCGGCTGTGTGTATAACCACTGTCACCAGGGCTCCTTCCTTCTATGGTAATTATAAGTGATAAATACTACAAAAAAAAAAAAAAAAGAATAACAGAGCTGGAGGAGTTTTGAGATTTTAAACAGGGTGGTCTGGAATATCTCACTGAGGTGACATCTAAGCAAAGCTTTTAAGGAGGCGAGAGAGCGAGAGACCCAGCTATCTGGGGAAAGAGGAATCCGGGAGTGGGCACACGCCGCCAGCGCTCCGCGGGAGCGCGCCTAAGAGCCGCCGGGATCGAGGAGTGTGAGGAAGGCGATGCCGGGGACGAGCAGACACCTGTAACAGCTTGGAGTTTTAGTCTAGGTGAAATGGGGAATCAGTGGAGATGTCTGCGCAAAAGAGTGACATAACCTGACCTCCGTTAGGTCCTTCTAGTTTGGCCTAAGTTCACAAAGTTAATAAGACAAAACGTGAGCTCAAGGAGTCTAGCACTGCAGTCTGTGCTCTCAAGACTGACGAATCAGGCAGGATCACACAGCCTCAGGCACATAGCAAGCGCCCAATACTGTGGTTACCTGGACCCATTCACTTAAACTGCACCGATCTACTGCCCTCTAGTTCTCCATCCCCGAGGTTCAGCAGCCGCTCCGTCCGGTCTCCACGTAGCGCTTCCTCGGCTACGGATTGCGCAACTCCGGCGGCCGGGCGGGGTCTCGGCGTAGGCGGGGCGGAGGCAGCTGGGAGAACGCTCGAGCGGCAGACACGACAGGGAAGCCCTGAGACTGAGACGCCAGAGCCGTCCACCGCGTGCGCCTGCGCAAGCCAGATTCTGGCCGCCGACATTCCAAAGCTGCAATGCGTCCCGCCCCCAATTCCGGGGAGGAGTTCTTCACCGCGCCTGCGCACAACCTCTCTACACCCGACGCCTGCGCGCTTCCGCCAGCCCGGCCCCATCCCCAGGTTTTTTGGGTGGGGGAGGGGGCGCATCTCGGCGAGTCACGATGATGGCGGCGACCATCCTGTGGTGAGCTAGTGGATTCCCTGCTTGTCGCTCAGAGCTCCTCGCGTTTCCTGCAGGTTCAGTGGCTGACGCCGCACGCGGCCTGAGCTCGCGTGGAAAGCCGCAGTCGCGGAGGCAGCGGCGCGGCCCGGGCCAGGGCTGGGGGAGAGGCCGCTCCGCAGGGCGAATGTGACAAGCCCCCACCCCCACTGCCTTCCTCCCAAGTGCGCGAGGAGCGCCGGCGACCCCGGGGCCCGGCCAGGCCACAGACCCCGCCCAGCGGCCAGCACCCGGAGCAGGCCCGCAGTAGGAGCTGCGCGGTGGCACCATGCAGGTCACCCTGAAGACCCTCCAGCAGCAGACCTTCAAGATCGACATCGACCCGGAGGAGACGGTATGTGCGGCGGGGCGAGGGCGGCCGCGCGCGGGCCGCCGAGAGTGCGAGGGGGCCGCTGGGCCGGGACGGGGGACGGTGCGGCGTCTCCTGCTTGCGCGACCGGGTCTCAGCCCCGAGCAGGGCCCTGCTGTGCACTCGCGTGGGGGAGCCTCCAGCGCACCCAAGAGGTCTCCGCGACGGCGACGCGAGGTGCGGCCTGTGGCCTTCGAGCGCGGCCGGGCCCAGGGCCCAGGGCCCCGGGGCCTTCGGAATTGGCCCCGAGCTTTGTGGGAGGAGAATGCGGAGCAGTGGCCGGACGCCGAAGGCCTGGTGGCAGATGGCGTGGAGCACGCCCGCGGGAAGCGGGAGGCCTCGGCCTGGGAGCGCCTGGTAGTGGGGCCCGAGGGGGAGGGGAGGTCGGGGCGGCCTGGGGACCCGAGCTGGGCTTTCTGGCGTAGGTTTACAGGTGGGGGAGGGAGATGCGGCGTCTAGGCCTGGGTGGACCTGCTTGGGCTTAAGGTCTGGGAGATGGTAACCAGAGACGGTGAGTCTTAAAAAAAGAAAGTATCAGGTTTCGTCTGCCGCAGTCACAGGAGGGTGAGTGGTGGTGAAGTGAGTTCTTCGCCTCTTTCCGCTGTGGAATCGTTAGCCCTTTTATTCGGTATCTCGCGAATCCTGCCATCCAACCCATCCACACACAGATTGCATATTGGGGCCTCTTGGGTGGTGAGGGTTTTTGCGTTAGAGCTCTTCCAATCCTGGCTCAAAGTCAACTCCAGATTTCATGGGTTCTCTGTGTTGGAAGCTTCGGAATTGGAGTTGAGTTGGGACCTTGTACACTCACCTCATCCCCGCTCCCCCCGTAGTAGTATTTCAAGGGAACTATCCACATTAAAAATGCCTTTTAATCCATCCTGCAGCTAAACAGCGTTTCAGAAATCCACATGATAAATTCTCGTGGCATTTTCTGTATTTGTGATTGCAAAAAAGAAACGCTAAGTTGAAGCAGTACACTTTTATGCCAAGAATCTAAAAATGGCAGGTGTGTCAATTTACTGCTTACGTTCCGGAAACGTTATGCACCATTAAGATTGTCGTAATGCTGAGGTTAAACCAACAACTTTTTACTCATCTGGATATATTTTTCAAAAGTTGATTGTGTTTTTAGTGGCCATCAGAGGCCATGATTTTTTCATTAAATAGAGCCGAGTTCGTGGCTCTGGAACTCTTAATTTTGTCCTCTATACATGGGGATAATAACGTGCAGAGAGATGTGAGAACAGAATGGTGTTTAGCTGGTGGTCAATAAATGGAATTGATTATTTACCAGCGGCTATCTCTCGGTTCAAACCACCCAGCCGCTCTTCGAAAGGAAGGTTGGGCAATCTACTTCCTTGGAGATACCGCCTCGGAAACCCAAGGAGGGGTCGCTTAGAGTCGAATCCGACTCTACGGCAGTAAGTTGGTTGGTTGGATCTCTCAGTGAAGATAGTGTTATGTTTTCCACTCTACTTTTGTGGCATTTTCAGTGTCTTTAATTGAGAAACAGAATTCCCCACCGTTTTGGAATTTCAGCACAGGATACTTGATTGCCAGACACTTCTTTATACGTAGAAGTGTGCAGTGTGATAATACGTTCTACTAAAGGTACGGGACATGTCAGTTATGTGACGAAAACATTAGGGTTTTCAGAAGCAGCTGACTGGATTAACATTACTCATAGAAGCAAATTCTTCCTGAACATTGCTTTACTGCTTAGTATGTTAACAAGATGAAGGATGAAAGTAAAAATGCACTTGTCCAGTGTTTTCAGACACAGCTTTAATTAGTGCCTCACACTGTTGTGTGGCTGTGCATAAATTTATGCATGTTTGACTTGAGTTCTTTGTAGTGATACATATGTTGGTGCCACAGTAACTTTACCAGAATCGATGTAGTATCTAGAATTAATTGCAGAATTACTGAGACCTAAAGGTTTTTTGGTAACCGTGTTTGTTTATATGTGGGTTTATTGAAATTAAGCCTTGACTTTCCACAGCTCCAGTAAAATACTGGAGAACGTAAGTATTTTATGTTCTGTGAGATTGGTATAGTTCTTTAGGCACTTTACGCACGCACTGCTATCTTCTTGTTATGTGCCTTCGAGTCGGACCCGACTCATACTGACCCCTCCTTGGGTTTCTGAGGCAGTATCACTACAGAAGTAGATTGCCCCATCTTCCTTC
>NW_006921907.1:2751889-2752589 GCF_000298275.1 Orycteropus afer afer | reverse complement strand
ATCCTTAACTATATTTGCTGTTTTCCAGTTTATTTCTAAGAGAACATAAGAAGTAATATGAATTTGAAAATACACTTCTAAGAGTTTGTTTTCATAAAGTTGATACAGCTAGTGGTATCTTCAACATTTTGTTTCTATTTATTTTAATATTGTTAGTCTGGGGAAAGAAAATAAGACATTTAATCCATAATGTATGTATGGAATATTTACATTAAAAATGACTTGTTGGTTTTCAGTTTATTGGCTTTTAGTTTCAGAAATGTTTTTCAGGATAGAGCTATGTTGGATACCATCTTACGATTTATTACTGCTATTGATTCATTTTTGGTACTGAGCTCTGGAGTAGAATTCTGGAAAGGAAAGGGAACAGTTAAAATTTTATCAGTGTAAGGAGATTTAAGTACCCTGCGTTTAATTTACTTTGAGGACCTAGGAGCTCTGGTGGCATAGTTCCTAAGATACTTGACTGCTAACCAAAAGGCTGGTGGGTGGTTCAATCCCACCAGCCACTCCTGGGAAGGACGATTGGGCAATCTAGTTCTATAGTGATACCGCCTCGTAAACCCAAGGGAGGGGTCACTTTGAGTCGGAGTGAGTTTGGGTTTTTTTTGGTTGGGAGCTCTGGTAGCATAGTGGCTAAGACAATTGCCTGCTAACCAGACGGCTGGCGGTTCAAACCCACCAGCCACTCCTCGGAAGG
>NW_006921907.1:2644919-2750389 GCF_000298275.1 Orycteropus afer afer | reverse complement strand
GGGCTGTCGAGTCGGACCCGACTCATAGCGACCCTTCCTTGGGTTTCCAAGGCAGAATCACTACAGAAGTAGATTGCCCCATCTTCCTTCTGAGGAGTGGCTGGCTAGTGGGTTCAAATCATCAACCTTTCCATAAGCAGCCAAATGTTTAACCACTGCACCACCAGGGCTCCTTATACTGTAAAAAGTAGGAGAAATTTAACCTATATAATAAAGGATTTTGGAATGCCTAATAGACTGCTACTCATAAAACTGGAGTTTTGGTGGTATGATGGACATTGAGAGGGAAATGGAATATACATAGCTTTTAAGCTAAGATCCATTCACTCTAGTTGTTCTGTTTTGTTTTGCTGTTGCTTAACGCCATTTAAAATTAAGGACGATATTATTAAATAAAAATTTTTTTGAGATAATTGCTATACAGTATGTATTTTATTCGGTTGTTGAGTGTGGTGAAGATAAAGATTATGCGGTAGATTCAGTCCTGCTTGCCAGTGATTACATGCCTTGAATAACGGGGTGGAGGGGAGGATGGGGAGGAAATTTCAGATGAGATTTAGAACGAATGTTGTAGTGAAATCACATTACCATGTAAGTGATCAAGGCTGTATACGTATAGAAAGTTTCTAGTAAGACAATAGTAGAGATACAGAGTTTTAATTTCTGTAAACATCATAATTTAGGTGTGCTGTACAATGATCTGCAAAGAATGAACTCATTTATGGTTTATCTATAGGATGTTAGTGGTTATACTATGAAATGCTGCTTTAGTGCTTGTTTTGATACAGTATTTGCTGGCCAACACTTACTAGTGAATTATTCCTGTTGTGGTTTATTGTGTTTCCAATGTAGTCATGGTAGAGGTAGTACCTTTTTATAGAAGTTTCCTAAGTTATTAAAACACCGAGGAGTGAATATATTAAAATATTCCATTGCAGAGATTAAGCTAAGGGTTCTCAGCATAGCAGTAGAACAAATTACAGGAGGCACCTGGGAAATCCGACTTGCTCTATCATTGCCTGCTGCACAGTAGGTATTTAATAAATACCTTTTGAATTAATTGAATGCATTTTTTTGGTGAACTGTTAAGTCAGTGGTCCTTCAGTGTAAAGTGTCTGCATGGTGATTCATTAATTTAATTACTATTTGTTGAGCCCTTACTACTTATTAGGCCCTGCTGTCATGGTGTATAAATTTCAGTGGGTAAACCATCAACACATTTCAGAAATCAGATAATGGTAAACACCAGTGCAGAAAATTAAGTTAGGGTAAGGTGATGTGACTAGGTGGCTACTTTTTAGGTTGGATGGTCATAATCTTTCTGAATAAGGTGACATTTAAGCTGTGATCACAAGGTCTGCCATGGTGGCATAGTGCTTAAGAGCTTGGCTGCCAACCAGTGGTTCAAACCTACCAGCCACTCCATGGGAGAAGGATGTTGTAGTCTACTTCCATAAATATTTACAGCCTTGGAAACCCCACAGGGTGATTCTACTGTATCCTGTAGGGCCACTATGAGTCAGACTCCACTAGATGACCACGGGAATCTGCGATCTGAATAATGCTGAGCACTCAGAGATGGAAGGGAAGAGTTTTCTGCAGAGAACTGCTAGAGCCAAGGCCTTTCTCAGTTTAAGAGTATGTTTCAGGAATTGAGAAAATGCCTACGTTTTGGTCCACTTGGGGAAGATGAGTGAGTTAGGCAAGGTGCCAAAACACAAGCCATGGTTTCTCAAGATAAACTAGGAAGCCTTTCAGGGATTTTAAGCAGGGGAGAGATAATACTTCATTGATGATTTTAAAAGATTATTTTACCTGCTGTTCGGAGTACGGATATTGGAGTGAGCAGTAGAGAAAATAGGGAGACCAGTGAGGAGGCTTGTGCCCTAGTTTTAGCAATTGACCATGGTAGTAGGAGTGGAGATGGAGTGGAGTGGATGGATTTGAGATATGTTTTTGGGGGTAGGGAGGACTTTCTGATTTGTTGAATGGGGAAAATGGAAAAATCAAAGATTAAATCTAGATTTTGCTTGTGTGAATTGTGTGAATACATGTGTTCTTTCCAGGGATGTGGTAAAGAAAGAGCCAGTTTAGGGGGCTGGGGTGAGAACTCAAGACTTAAGCTTGAGATGAGCTCTTAGGGAGGTGATTTGTTATATATGCTTGGAGTCCAGAGAGAAGTCTGGGCTGGTGATGGACTTGAAAATAGCCATCATATGTGGTTGGTTTTTAATCAGTGAAACTGGATGAAATAATTTAACAGCCTTTTTCAACCCCAGTTCCTTGAGAAAATTAAGTTCTAGTGCCTGAGTTATCTGTTGTATATAATAAATTATCTTATGTACTTCTGGAATTGTTCATTAGACTACCCTTGGGTGGCTTGAGAATTTTGCTAGGAAATAGGATGGATCCTACAACTGAACCCTGGGGTGCTTCAACATAGGAGGTTGGCCAGAGAATTCAGTCAGTCAAAGAGCAACCTTTGAAGTAGGAAGAAGCCAAGAGAAGAAAATATTTTGAGGAGGAGGAAAGGGTCAACTGTGTCTAATGACTGAGAGAGAAAGATAAGAACAAAGATGTGACCTTTGGTTTTGGTATCTTGTTGAAGGTCCTTCATGGCCCTGATGAGCAAACTCAAGGGAGTGGGAGGGCCAGAGCTACATTTGAGTGGAATGAGGGGAAATGGAAGATGTGAAGATAGTAGCTGTGGATGTATATTGTGTGCTGTGCTTTTTCTTGATGTAGCTGCCTTTCTCTGTGGGTCAAAAAATACGAAATTCAGCACAGTAATTTTGAGGTTCGCAGCCTGTGAGTAGGCACTGTTTGAAAAGGAAAACCTCACGAGAATTGTGTTATAGTACATGTTTTAAAAAGAAGGAGGTAAAAAAAAAGGAAGCCAAGGTATGAATGGCAGCTTGTTCCAGGTTTACACAATAAATGGTCTTGGTAGTTTCAGTATCTGTGGAAGACAGTATTTCCAGATCCTGACCATTTATTCCTTAAACTCCTTTTTTCCAGGTGATCTTTTCTTCCATCTCAGTTTCTCAGTCTCGTGACTAGTTACTGTTGTGTTGTTAGGTGCCATCTAGTTGATTTCAACTCAGAGTAAAACTGCCCCATAGGGTTTTTAGGCTGTATTCTTTACATATAATTGTATTTATTCAATCTGTATGCTGAGCAAGTAATCTGAAATGCTGGACTGTATGAAGAAGAATGCAGTAACAGGATTGGAGGAAGACTAATTAACAACCTGCTATTTGCAGATGACAACCTTGCTTGCTGAAAGTGAAGTGAAGAGTACTTGAAGCACTTAGGATTTCATTTTCCCTGGATCTACAGTCAACAGGCATGGAAGCAGCAGTCAGTAAATCAAACGGCATACTGCTCTGGGCAGATGTGTGCAAAAGACCTCTTTAAAGCGTTTAAAAGCAAAGATGTCACTTTGAGGATTAAGGTGCACCTAACCCAAGCCATGGTATTTTCAGTTTCTTCATATGCATGCTGCATAGTGAATAAGGAAGACTGAAGAAGAATTGATGTCTTTAAATTATGGCATTGGTGAAGAATATTGATATAACATGATCTGTCAGAAGAACGAACAACTCTGTCTTGGAAGAAGTACAGCCTGAATACTTCTTAGAAGCAAGGATGGCAAGACTTCCTCTCCCATACATTAGGACATCATGCTTGGTAAAGTAGAGGATCAGTGCGAAGAAGAAAGACCCTTGACGAGACGGACTGACTCAGTAGCTCCAGCAGTGGGCTCAGACATAGCAAGGATTGTGAAGATGGCATGGGACTGGGCAGTATTTTGTTCTCTTGTGCATAGATTTACTGTGAGTTGGAGTCAGCTCTGTGGGACCTAAAAACAAGAACAATCTCTGTAGGAGCAGATTACTAGGTCTTCTGCAAAGCACTGAGTGGGGTTGAACTGCTGATCTTAAAGTTACTCTGAAGTGCTTAACTGTTGCACCACCAGGGCTCCTTTTCACTAATAACTAGCTCTTATCATTAGTAGTAGCTGTGACTGCACCTCCTCCTATAATCTCAGTTTGTAGCATCATACTCTGCATTCCTTCTTATTCCAACGCAAAAAAACCAAACTCACTGCCGTCAAGTCAGTTTCTACTCACAACGACCCCTTCTTGGGTTTCCGAAGGAGTGTCTCCACAGAAGTAGATTGCCCAGTCTTCCTTCTCAGGAGTGGCTGGTGGGTTTAAACCACCAGCCTTCTGGTTAGCAGCCAAATGCCTTAGGCACTATGCCACCAGAGCTCTTCTAGAAAGACATTATTTTATCCATAGTTCCTTTTAGCTGGCTCTCAATTCCCACCCACCACCCACCCCCCACACACACCCCGTTAATTGCTGCTTCCCTTGTTTACCTTAATTGGAGTCAATGGTTGTAATCCCTGCCTTGCAGGGGTCAGCATAACTTCCTTCCCCAGCCTGGCTGCCTGAGTATCAGTTCTAACTAGGCCACTTACACTGTGACCTGGGACAAGTTACCCAGTTGTTCTGAGCCTGTATCCTCATCTGTAAAATGAATATGCTGCTACTTACTGGAGGAACTAGCCTCATAGGGTTATTTTGAAGATTGTGAGTTTGAAGTAATAAGCATATAGTGTTTTGAGCAGGATTTGATAACATAGGTCCTCTGTCCATTGTTCTTGCTTAAAAAACCCCAAATGTGATTAAATTCAACTGTGTTTGTGCTTGCACCTGTGCGGCTGGAGAGAAATGCACAGCCTTGACAAACACATTGAGTTGTGTCATTTAAATTCATGAATGTTGACCTTAATTGGGCCCTTAGTTCAGCCTGACAGTTATACATTTCACTAGTCCACTCACTCTTGCACTGTCGTAGACAGATTTTATCTCATCTCTTCTCTCCTTGTTTATTTTATTGAGAATATGAAAGTGGGTGGTAAGGATTGGCATGAATCCAGTCCTCAAAATGTGGAGCCGGAGCCACTATTCACATTCCCATTTCTCCATCCTTGATGGCGGCAGCCCTCGAGACATGTGCTCTCTGACCCTAGCCATTCGGAGCTAGGTCACAACTCACAAGGTAAAGGGCACCTGTCCTTCAGACTGCCAGGTAGGCAGATGCCAGCTGCAGGTTTGGTGAGTTGACCCGACACTCTACTTTCTACTTGCTGACTCCTCTACCCCTTTGGGTTCAATAATGTGCTAGAATGACTCACAGAACTCACTGAGAATATACTGTACTTATGACTACAGATTTGTAGATACAAATGAAAAGACGCATAGGGCAAGGTCTGCAAGGGTTCCGCGTTTGAAGCATGTCCCAAGCATGCTCATGTCCCAAGAGATGGACCACCCTCTTGAGAGCAGATGTTCACATCAACCAGGAAGCTATCCAAGCCTGTATTTTAAGGACTCTTTTTAGCCCCACTGCATAATACACAAAACCATGCATTCTGAGCCTCGTTGGTGTGGTCAGCCCTCACTTGCCAACACAGACTCTCAGGTGTGACCTGGAAGTCCTAGACCAAGGTACCTCAGTTATTTCAAGGGCTATTTGCTAGAACCAAGGACAAAGGCTGCCTTAGAGTAAAACTAGTCCTTTACCTGCAAGAAACAATGACAAGGTTTTGTCATATGTACCTGCCTGCTCTCCTTACCAACCCCATTTACTGTCAAGTCCACTCTAACTCATGGCAACCCCATGTGTGTTGGAGGAGAACGGTGTTCCATAGGGTTTTCAGTGGCTGACTTTTGGGGAAGTAGATCACCAGATTTTTCTTCCAAGGTACTTCTGGGTGAACTTTGGAACCTCTAACCTTTTAGTTAGTAGTCTGTTGTGTTAAATGTTTGTACTTGAGTCCCTCAAACTGGAGCCATTATGCTGCTCGATGTCATTGAAGCTTTCCTTTGCCTTCAGTGGGCCTTCACTTTACCAGACCTCATATCGTTCAGCAATCAGTCCCTCCTGGTGACTTGTCTGAGTAAACAGGTTGAAGTCTTGGACGATATTCTGTGATCCATGGGTTTTCCTTGTCTCATTTTTGGAAGTAGATCACCAGGCCTTTCCTCATGGTCTTAGCCTGGAAGTTCCTCTGACATCTCTCCACCATGGGCAACCCTGATGGTCTACCCTCCTTGCTTACTTTCTCGTCATCTGACTACTTTGCACACTTACAGTGATGTACATCTGCTAGTAACAAATGCCAAGGTGTGAGATGAGAGGAATGCTAGCTGTGATGGTTAAGGTTAGATGTCAGCTTGGCTGGGCCATGATTCTCAACACTTTGATAGTTATATAATGATGTAATTTGGCAGTTACATAATGAAGTAGTTTAGTGATCTGACAAGGTCATTCTCCATTTTTGTAGAATGCCAATTTTCACTTAACAATGTGGTCTTTGGAACCTAACTGTCTGTGTCAATAAGTGAGAAATGGGTGTGTTTGAAATGCCAATGGCATAGTGTCCGGCATTGCAGCAGCATGCAAGCCACCACAGTATAAAATACTGACAGAATGAGTCGTGGTTGGATGAGATTCCATTCTCGTTTTCTCAACTTGACATAATCAGCAACTTTGAACATTTCTAAGAGCAGAGAACAGGGTTGTTCCTTTTTGGCTTGAAAAATTGTGTATAATTTGATAGGTGATATATAAAATTTCTGTGAGTTTTGGAAAGAAACGTGCTAAATTTAAGCCTGCAGTAGCACATTGAGACCTGCCGGCGGACATCACACCATCTGTTTCCTTTACATATGGATAAATAACTGCATTGTGTAGTGTTTCCAGAAGGTAATTATACAACTGAATGAACTTTATAAACCTTTTAAATTTTAAACACTATATAAACACATTACAGACCAAGTAGACCAGCTACAGAAGACTAACATATATAAACAGGTTCTAGATGCTTCAATAGGTAGATAAAATGATTTGGTTCATACAATACGTCCCACCCCTCCACACATTATTAGGTGCTGCCAAGTTGGCTCCAACTCATAGAGACCCTGTGTACAACAGAATGAAACACTGCCCTGTCCTGGGCCATCCTGACAGGCCTTGCTATGCTTGAGCCTGTCATTGCAGCCACTGTGCCAGTCCATTTTGTTGAGGGTATTCCCCTTCTTCACTGACCTTCTACTTTGTTGTTAGGTGCCATCGAGTCAGCTCTTACTCATAGCAGCCCTGTGTATAACAGAATGAAACACTGCCCAGTCCTGTGCCGGCCTACACTCCTTGCTGTCCATGAGCCCATCATTGCAGCCGCTATATCAGTCCATCTCATTGAGGATCTTCCCCTTTTATGCTGACCCTCTACTTTACCAGGCATGATATTCTTCTCCAGGGACTGGTCTCTTCTGACACCATGACCAAATAGGTAAGATGAAGTTTGGCCATTCTCGCTTCCAAGGAGCATTCCGGCATTCCAGCTGCACTTCCAGGACAGATTTGTTTGTTCTTCTGGCAGTCCGTGGTACTTTCAGTATTCTTTGCCAACACTGCAACTCCAAAACATCAACTCTTGGGTCTTCATTCATTGTCCAGCTTTCACATGCATAAGAGACTATTGAAAATACCATAGCTTTGGTTAGGCACCCCTTGGTCTTCAAAGTGACATATTTCTTCTTAAATACCTTAAAGAGGTCTTTTACAGCAGATTTGCCCAATGCAGTACATCTCATTTCTTGACTGCTGCTTCCATGAACATTGATTGTGGATCCAAGTAAAATGAAATCTTTGATAACTTAAGCCTTTTCTCTGTTTATTAAGTTTATTGATGCAGTTGTGATGATTTTTGTTTTTATGTTGAGGTGTAATCTCTACTGAAGGCTGTAGTCTTTGATCTGTATCAGTAAGTGCTTCAAGTCTTCTTCACTTTCAGCAAGCAAGGTTGTGTCCTCTGCATATCTCAGGTGGTTCTTGAGTTTTCCTCTAATTCTGATGCCATGTTCTTCATATAGTTGAGCTTCTGGGACTATTTACTCAGCATACAGATTGAATGAGTATGGTGAAAGAATACACCCCTGTTGCACACCCTTCCTGATTTTAAGCCATGCAGTTTTCCCTTGTTGTGTTGAAACAACTGCCTCTTGGTCTGTATACAGGTTCCTCATGAGCATAATTAAGTGTTCTGGAATTCTTATTCTTCATAATGTTATCCATAATTAGTTAGGGTGCTGTTTTGTAATGTGCTAGAGAGATCCTTTCTATTGTAGCTATAATATACTCACTGCCATTGAGTTGATTCCAACTCATAGCAACCCCATTTGGGTTTCCGAGGCAGTAAATCTTAGGGAAGTAGATTGCCCAGTCTTCCTTCTGCAGACTGTTTAGTGGCTTTGAACTGCCAACCTTCTGGTTAGCAATCAAATGCCTTAGGCACTATACCATCAGAGCTCTTTAGCTATAATGTTGTTGTTGTTGTTATGTGCCGTCGAGTCGGCCCCGACTCATAGCGACCCCTCCTTGGGTTTCCGAGGCAGTATCACTACAGAAGTAAGATTGCCCAACCTTCCTTCCGAGGAGTGAAACTTTAAAAGTTACAGGTGACTTGAGAGTTACTGTCTTTTCTGTACTCAATCTCCACATTTCTGTGTATGTTTTACTCTTGTTGAAATCCTATTGTTCGGAATATATTTTATTATAGAATAGATTGAATTGGCATGTGTGGGTTGACTTGGGAGCCTAAATACCATTTTATATAGTTTCTGTGGGAAAAATGAATTTTGGATTTCAAACCACATACTGAAATAGTAAGCTTTTAACCTAATTTAAGGATTGCCTTTATTTTTCACTGTCTCCTTAAAAATAGATTCATGATATTAACACTGTTGTGCTACTTTCAGTTAATAAGCTCAGCTCTTTTCCTATACTACATTCTGTTATTTCGGTCCAGCGGGAAGATTTTGTTGTTTACACCCAAGTCAGCTGGTATCTTTATAATCACTTCTGTTGTTAGAAACAGCAGGAACTTACTTTTTGAAGGAAAGTCAAGAAATAATTATTTCCATGTTTTTGGGGCTAGTATCGCAAATGGAAGGAGACCATCCAAGGAACCAGAAAAGCAGTAGCCTTGCCCTATGGTTTGTGTTCATGAAATCCTTTTGTAAGTAAACCCTTTGAGCTTAAGTAGTCTCTTTCCATTTGCAAATTGCCAAAATTTAATTGCTGTTACTACTATTTAACTTTCTAGGCTTGACTGCTAACCAGAAGGCTGGTGGTTCAAACTCACCCACCACTCCTTGGAAGGAAGATGGGGCAATCTACTTCGTAGTGATACTGCCTCGGAAACCCAAGGAAGGGTTGCTATGAGTCGGGTCCAACTCGACAGCGCATAACAATAACAACAACAGCAACAAGGCTGTGTAGTAGTAGAACTACTGTCTTAGGTTTTTTTGTTTTTTTTTAATTGAAATATGCTTTTAGAATGGCAGTATTTTTCTGTGTAGAATTTACCTATGTACTAGTTACCTGTTCCTATGTAACAAATTACCTCAAAACAGTGGCTTAAAACAGTGGTAAAACATTTATTATTTCATCATTTCTGTGTGATTCAGGAATTTAGGAGTGACTTAGTTGGATATTCTGACTTAAGAGTCTCTTGTGAGGTTGCCTTAAGGCCTACCGTTATCTGAGGACTTGACTGAGACTGAGGTTCTGAAGTGACTCACATGTCTAGCAACCTGATGCTGATGGCTTGATGGCTGGAGAACACGTTCCTCCCCACATAAGCCTAGTCCCTAGTCCTGACGTGGCTGGCTTCCCCCAATGTGCGTAATCCAAGAGAGCAAGATGGAAGGCACAATGGCTTTTATAAACTAGGCACAAAGTCACACATCATCCCTTCAACAGTGTTTTATTGCTCTTGTGGGCTGGTCATAATACAGTGTGGGGAGGGTGCACCTAGAAGCTTAAATGCCAGGAGGAAGCGTCATTGGGCGCTGCCTTGGAGGCTGGCTCCAGCAACCTCAGAGTTGTAGTGCAGATTAGTTTTCATTCTTGCACGGCTTTTAGTATACAGTGCCTGGCACATAAATTACAGGCATGCCTTGTGTAACACCCTTTCGGGCAACACCCAACCACATGTACATCCATGGTCCCATAAGATTTTTTTTTTTTTCAAAGAGAAAACAGCTCTCCTTTTGTTTATCATTTCCCTCTAATGGTATAAAGACCCCAAACCCCTAGAGTGAACAAGCAGTGGGGCTCCAGGGTGCATCCCAGTCATCCCCGCAGTGCCTCTTTTTTCCCCTCTTCCTGGCTTTATTCGCCTGCTCAGTGCTTGCAGCCTCAACTCCTGGTGCAGACCCGTGGCTCCTCCGTTCTTACCCTGGGCGCTGGCACACACGTGATCAGGAAGCTGCCACACCAAGAACTCCTGGCACCCACATACCCAGTCCCTGTGGGCACCTCTCCTCACGCTCTGTGCTCCTGCATGCGCTCAAACTCCTGATCCAGCTCCTGGCACAGCCCCTGCCCAGACCAGCCACGTACCTGTCAAAGCCAGCTTCCTGTACCCAGTGTATACAACTCTTGGGCTTTGTCTGGTAGTCTCATAAGGTTTTCGTGTAATAGACTTCATGAGGATTTAACTGCAGATGGTATGGGGACTGCCTGTGTTCTCACAATGTCCAAATGCCATTATATCCTATTTCCTAGAATGTATTATGAATGTTAATTAACACATACTTGTACACAGCTTACATTAGCTGTTATTATTCACCCAGCCTTGATATTTCAGGGCTACCCATTAACGCTTGCATAATAATTCTTTCTACTATTTAATGATATAAGGAAAAATAAACTAACATTGAGGAAGCTGGGTTATCATGAATATTCAATTGCTGACCTATTCAATAAGCAATAGCCCTAGAAATCTTATCAGAGGTGCTCTGTAAGAAGATTGGCACGCAGTGTCTTATGCTAATATCATGAGAATATAATTTACAAGACAATTTGTTATCTCAAACAATGTACAATCTAAATTTATTGAACAGAAATGACTACTTTTAATGGTCATTGCCCTGAACTAGAGTCATGGAGGATGTAGTGGAGTGAACACATTGGGAAGTGATTTCCTCTGATGTAAGATGGTGTTGTTGTTATGTGCCGTCAAGTCGGACCCAACTCATAGCGAGGCAGTATCACTACGGAAGTAGATTGCCCCATCTTCCTTCTGAGGAGTGGCTGGTGGGTTTGAACCGCCAGCCTTCTGGTTAGCAGTCAAGTGCCTTAGGCACTGTGCTACCAGAGCTCCTCTGGATAAGATAGTCCTGGTTATTTACTGGCACTGTAGTATAGGTAGGTAGGTAGTACTCCTGCCTTCTTCACAGCATCCAGAAAGAAGTTAATTTTTCTTTCTAAGTCTTTTTGAAAGCATGCTCAATTTGGTTGGGTTAGGGAAGATTTAGATAAACTAATGTAAAAGCCATCCTGCAGCAGAGACATTATGGTTGACTTGTCTGTGGTACATCCAGATGAAGGTGTCCAGTAGAGAGAGAAAGATCTGGGTAATTATTGAAACTAGTAGTAGATAAGATTGATCATCATGGAAATCTGTGTAAATAAAAAGGCAACCCTTGGGTATAACCTTAAGTAACATTTAAAGGACTGGCCAGGTGACAGTTTCCAAAGGAAAAAACAGAGATAGGAGGAAAACCAGAAAAGGATGGTGTTCTGGAAGCCAAAGGATGACAGAGTGAAAGAGGAGACTAGGTCAGTAGTGTAAATATGACAGAAGTCAAGTAAGATGAGGGACAGACAAGCTTTTGATGATTATGATCTTGCTG
The DNA here is from genome assembly GCF_000298275.1 of Orycteropus afer afer. Classification (NCBI taxonomy): domain Eukaryota; kingdom Metazoa; phylum Chordata; class Mammalia; order Tubulidentata; family Orycteropodidae; genus Orycteropus; species Orycteropus afer. The sequence goes on along the minus strand of NW_006921907.1, from coordinate 2,738,612 downwards.
AATCCAGTTGGTATTGGTAAGAGCAGTTTATTTATTTATTTTTTCTTTAACATTTTATTGTGGTTTAGGTAAGTTTGCAGAGCAGATTAGTTTCCCATTCAACAATGAATACACATTGTGCTTTGTGACATAAGTTGCGATCCCCTCAGTGTAACTGCACTCTTCCTTCTTCCTCTCTGGGTTCCAGTTTCCGCTTGCCCATCTTTTCTTCCCCTTCCTACAGTTGGAGCCTTGATGTTGGGTCAGTGCTGCCCTTTTGTCCTCGTATGGTTTGATTGTTCTCAGGAATACTTTCCTCACAGGTGTTCTGTTCACTCACTTTATAGGCCTGTCTATTGTTTGGCTGAATAGCAATCCACAAGGGTGGGGTCAGTTCCAGATTTGAAGGGTATCTAAGGGCCATGGCCTCAGAGCTTCCACCTGTCTCTATCAGACCTGGAAGTCTAGTCTTTTTTGTGATTCTTAATTTTGTTCTACATTTTCTGTCCAAGATCTGTTACTATCCTAATCAGAGTGATCCCAGTCAGAGCAGTCATTAGTGTTAGCCGGGCACCATCTAGTTCTTCTGAGGTCAGGCTAGTAGAGGCCGTGGTTCGTGTGATCCCTTTGTCCTTTGGACTGATCCTTTCCTTGAGTCTCTTCTTTGCTTCAGCCGGGAAGATGGCCACTCAGTGAGAGCAGTCTTACTGGAATTGTGGGGGCAGACACTGTAGGAGGGAATAAGCAGCAAAATGAGAGTAAAGTTGGTGCTTCTGTTTTATTGGCACTGTATCTCACTCTTGAGTGATAGGCGTGGAGTTATGATTAAGTGAAGGCAGTGTGTCAAGTTAATTCTTTGAATGTTTAAGTTTGAAAGTAGCTAGCAGAAGACAAAGAATTTTGAGAAGTTATTTTTTTTTAAAAAAAGATGGTAGAGTATTGAGTTTCAGTGTGAATGGAAATTAGTTCACTTGGAGGGGAGTGTGCATAATGTATCTAGCAAGATACTTGGTAACATTGGAGGGGGAACCAGAGAAATGAATTAGGTTTAAATCAAAGAAAGGGGTACCTCTTTCGTTCCATAAGTGGGAAGGATATTAGGATGCAACAGAGTATGCTAGCTTGGTGACAGAAAGCTGAGGGTGAGTTCCTCCAATGGTTTGTTTCAACTGAAGTAGAAAGTATAGTTATCTGCAGAGACTGGGAGGTGTATTGGGAATCAGATTTAGAGGAAAGTGTTGAAGGTTTGAACTGTCCTTCTGTGGATTGGAGAAGAGGGCTAACCAGGGGAACAGAAAGATTGACTATATCTTTCCTTTTCTCCAGTAACACTTGGAAGATGGATATAAACAGAGAGGCAGTTGATAGATGTAGGCTGACGTATGTTGACTAAGTAAGGTAAAAGAGTAGGGCAGCCAGAGGAATAAAAATCAAACCAAACTCATTGCCATTGAGTTGGTTCCAATTCATAGCAACCCCTCCTTGGGTTTCCAAGACAGTTATCTCTACGGAAGTAGATTGCCCAGTCTTCCTTCCCCAGTGGCTGATGGGTTTGAACTGCCAGCCTTCTGGTTAGCAGTCAGATGCCTTAGGCACTACCACCACCAGAGCTCCTGCCAGAAGAATGGTTGATACAAATTTTATGTTGAGTACTGATGGAAGTAATTTCGATTGTGGTGATCCAGATGGGGGATTTTGTCTGGCAGGAGAGCAAAAAAGGCAAGGGCATCTGTGATATCAGGAAGAAAGTGATAGAAATAAAGCAGTGTCGTGTAGTTGAATAGAGCTAACCCTGAAGGTTGAAGTCAAAGTAGAGATACAAGGGACCCATGAGATTCATGAGACTTAAGGGTCTTAGTGGGAGCTCTGGTAGCGTAGTGCCTAAGGCACTTGACTGCTAACCAGAAGGCTGGCGGTTCAAACCAGCCACTCCCCAGAAGGAAGATGGGGCAATCTACTTCCGTAGTGATACTGCCTTAGAAACCCAAGGAGAGGTCACTATGAGTCGGGTCCAACTCGACGGCACATAACAACACCACCACATGGGTCTTAGTGAGGTTCATGACCACCCATTAAAATCCATTGCCATCAAATCGATTATGCCTCACAGCGATTCTGTGGGAGAGAGTAGAACTGGCCATAGGATTTCTAATGCTGCAAAATCTGTATGGAAGCAGACTGCCACATTTCTCTCCCTCAGAGCAGCTTGTGGGTTTAAACCACCAACCTTCCCATTTGCAGCTGGGCACTTCATCACTGCACCACCAGGGCTCCTGGTTTAAGATCAGATGTGTTGTTATGTGCTGTTGAGTCAGCCTTGACTCATAGTGACCCTTCCTTCCGAGGAGTGGCTGGTAGGTTTGAACCACCAGCCTTCTGGTTAGCGGTCAAGATCAGGTGTAGTGACCAATAGAGCTGGTGGGAATAGGGAATTAGTCACTTAGAATTTGAAGGTGGAGCAGTGTCTGGATGGCAGGATTCATCCTGTCCCTATGAGTGGATGACTTAAATGGACGGCAAGTGAAGACCACGGGGTTGAGGTTAAAGAGCAGGGCCAGAATTTTGGATAGGTCTCTGAACTCAGTGCCAGCTGTTGTTTTCTTTGCCACATTCTCAAGTGGTACTGCTGGAGCAGACTCTCCCACCCCTTTGAAAATACTGAGGCATTTTGGCATGTTGCCCTCGGAGAATTTTAACCTTTGATACTCTCACTCTGAACTTGGGTGTCTTCACACTTGTTAACACCAAGAATTGCTTGAAACAGTGTATGACAGTGTGCTTTTGATGACTAAAGAGGCTGAACTTTCACTGCCTTATTTACTCTGTAATTGTGAATTACCTGTTCCTTTCGTTTGGACATTTTCTGTTGGTACAGTAATTTTTTATTCTACCTTTCTTGGATTCTGCTTTTATTAGCATTTTTCCTTTTATTTGTCTTGTCTTTCTATTTGAGTTGCATGCTTAATTTTACTTCTTTAGTAATATTTTCAGTGTTAGTCTGTTACTATTTTCGCCAAATCTTACAGATATTGATGTGTGTAGTTTTCATTATGTTTTTACATTTAATTGCAACTTTGATTTCTTGAAAAGAAAGTTGTTTAGGAGTAAATGATTGGTGAGGCTTCTACCTCTTTACAGGGATTTGGTTTTGCCCCGAGGATGCCTTGTGGCACAGCTGGTTGAAGCGGTCTGCTGCGCTGTGGGAGAGAGATGTGGCAGGCTGCTTCCCCCTACAGCCTTGGAAACCCTGTGGGGCAGTTCTACTCTGTCCTGTGGAGTCACTGTGAGTCAGAATTGGCTCGATGGCAACACTGTTTGTTTTGTTTTGTTTTTGCCCACCTTCCTTTGAGATACAAAATTAGAGAATGGATCTGTTACTGAATTAGGCTATTTGAAATATAATATTTGTAGCCTAAATTTTAAGAATAAATATCCCATGAGTGCTAGGAATAAGGATATCATTTCTGTTGGCTAGAGAAATAGATCTTATCACATTGGTCTTCATTACTACACTTACTGTGACCTGTCAAGAAGTGAGACTCTTGCTTATGTATTTTTTTGTCCCTCCTCTTAACTTCAGATATTTCTATTTAATTAATTAATCCTCATTTATTTATTGAACAAGTAATAATTGAGCATCCAGTATGTACTTTCAAACATTGCTCACCCATGGTGACATGTGGTCAGTTGGCTGTGGTTCATCTGTGATTATCACCAAGTGATTACAGTTTCAAATATTTCATCTCTTTCTCTCAAAAAAAGAAAAAAAGAAATTTGGAAGGAGATTTATTCTCCACCACAGAGCACTCTGAATATGGTCTGCCTTCACGTAAATTGAGTATTAGTTTTCAAACTTGATCATATAAGAAATTAAGGCTGAAAATTTGTTGGTAGATGCTTATTTAAAATAATAAGCCTCTTAAATGTTGTTAATAATATTTTTGTGAAAATGTCTTTTCCAAAACAAAAAATAGCAGTGTGCAGACTGACATTGTTTTACATTTTTAACAAATCTGTAATGCTTGGCTTGATAGAAAGTAGCTGAATTCTCCTCTGCAGTAAGTCTTTTGTGGTCTCACATGCTTCATAGTAATAAAGCCTCTGAAAATCTCCACTGTGTACTTATGAAATCATAAGGGTGATAAAAGGCAAAGAATATGTTTTAACCTCACTGATCACCTGAAGGGTTTTAGGAACTCTCAGGGACCCTGGATTACACTTTGAGAATCCCTGCTCCAGGCCTTAGATCTGATGGCATTATAGGTTTAACTAAATGCTCTTTAAAGGTTAAAGATTATTTCGGAAATTTCCCACTCTTATCATACAGTGGTAAGTGAATGGTGGACATGAGGTCCTGAGTTTTGTTGTTGTTAGTGTGTCAGATTCAAGCTGTGCTCTGTAGCATTTTCAAGGCTGTGACCTTTCAGAAACACATCCCCAGGCCTGTCTCTGAGGTGTTTATGGGTGGCTTCCAACTACCAGCCTTTGAACCAGTAGTCAAGTGCTTAACTATTTGCACCACCCAGGGACTTCTAAGTATTGAGTGAATGGGTAGGTAAAATCAGAAATATCAGCATAAAATTATTTAAAATAGGAATGAAACACAGAATTGGTAAATTGAGGATTTCTTACACTTTTAAAATTTTAAACCACACCACATATGTTGATTCATTGGGATCCTGTGTACAGCAGAACAAAACACAGCCCAGTCCTGCATCATCCTTGCAAGTGTTGGCTATACTTGAGCCCATTGTTGCAGCCAGTGTGTCATTCTATCTTGTTGAGGGGCTTCCCCTTTTGCACTGACCCTCTACTGTACCAAGCTTGATGTCCTTCTCCAGGGGCTAGTCCCTCCTGATAACATGACCAAAGTACTCAATATCAGGCGGGAACCTGGCAAGTCAGGCGGGTGAAGGATTGAGCAAGAAGAAATTACAAACTGACTGACCATGCAAGAAGAAATTACAAACTGGCCAATCAGGAAAGAACCTAACTGCAGCCCATGTCGAACCCGGGATGCAGATAGCCCTTTGTTCCTGGAACCAGCACAGGCCCTCCCCCCTCCCTTAAGGCTATAGACAGTCCCCAACTATTTCCCCATATTATGCTAATGAAGTGCTTCTACCTGATTGGTTCCCACCTTATTCCTTCTGCTTCCACTCAGGTCCACTGGGGAGGGAGAAAATGGAACTATATAAACCTCTCCTGGGAGTGCAGAATAAACCTTTTCTTTATCCCGCTCTCTGTCTCCTCTCTTCCTCACCACAACTTTACCCTCAAGATGAAGTCTGGCCATTCTCATTTCTAAGAAGCATTCCACCTGTATTTCTTCCAAAACGGAGTTGTTCATTCTTCTGGCTTCTTGTTGTTATGTGCCATCGATTTGGACCCAACTCATAGTGACCCTTCCTTGGGTTTCTGAGGCAGTATCACTATGGAAGTAGATTGCCCAACCTTCCTTCTGAGGAGTGGCTGGTGGATTTGAACCGCCAGCCTTCTGGTGAGCAGTCAAGTGCCTTAGGCACTACGCTACCAGAGCTCCGATTGTCCTGTCAGTCCATGGAATGTTCTGTATTCTTCACCAGTACCATAATCCAAATGCATCAGTTCTTCTTCAGTCTTCCCTATTCATTGTCCAGCTTTCACATGCATATGAGGAGGCTATTGAAAATACCGCGCGCTTGGGTCAGAGATACCTTAGTCTTCAAAATAGCATCTTTGTTCTTTAACACTTTAAAGACGTCTTTTGCAGCAGACTCATTTGATTTCTTGACTGCTTCTTCCATGAGCATCGATTGTGGATCCAAGTAAAGTGAAATCCTTGACAGCTTCAATCTTTCCTCCATTTATTATGATGTTCCTTATTAGTCCAGTTGTGAGGATTTTTCTTTTCTTTATATTGAGATGTAATCCCTACTGAAGGCTGTGGTCTTTGGTCTTCATCAATAAGTGCTTTAGGTCATCTTTACTTTAATACAAAAACCAAACCGAAAAAAAAAACCACACTCACTGTCATCGAGTCAGTCCTGACATAGCGACCCCTCCTTGGGTTTCTGAGGCCATGTCTCTACAGAAGTAGAATGCCCGGTCTTCCTTCCGAGGAGTGGCTGATGGGTTTGAACCCCCAGCCTTCTCGTTAGCAGTCAGATGCCTTAGGCGCTATGCCACCAGAGCTTCCAACACTGAATTTCATAGTGTTGCATGTTTTGCTGCTTAACCAAAAGGTTGGCAGGTCAAACCCATCAGCTGCCACTTCTTAGGAGAAAGATGTGACAGTCTGCTTATGTAAAGATTCCAGCCTAGGGAACCCTTATGGGGCAGTTAGGTTACACTGTCCTATAGGGTTGCTGTGAGTTGGAGTTGACTCCATAGCAACAATTTTATTTTTGTTTGTTTGGTAAGCTTTTTAAAAATACTGATATCCAGGACCCACACTCAAGAGATTGTTTTAATTAGTTTTTGTGAACACATGACACACACCCCAGATAAGTATAAACATTAAAATTCAAGGGAGTCATTTGCTTTTTAACTTTTGCATCGAGCCTTTCACATGAAACATTCTTACTACTTTCTTACTCTATGTGGGAAATAAACTTCATGAGGAGAATCAAAATGTTTTTATGTTGAAATGTTTATTTTACATAATCTATTATATCAACTATTAAAGCCTTTTTTTAAAATCTGCATACATGTAACAGGTGGTGGTAAAGCAAGGTTTATACCTAATAACATGGATTAGCAGTGACTCAGTATAATATTGGGAACCATGATCTGTGAGTTTTGGGAAGCATTGTTAATTAAAATACATACAAATATTTTATCTTGCATCATTTTTTCAGATTCTAAACTGTCATATTTTGTTTAGCCTTTTTAATGAAATCATTTTCTTGTAGGTGAAAGCATTGAAGGAGAAGATTGAATCTGAAAAAGGGAAAGATGCCTTTCCGGTAGCAGGCCAAAAATTAATTTATGCAGGTATGGATTATATATTGAAGTTAATGTACCATTTCTTACTTACCATGATATTTAGGAATGGTTACCCTAAGATTTCTAGTGTATACAAATTGATTCCGTCAGAAACATGATAGTACAGATTGAAGCAGTGAGAAAGCAGTCATTTGCTTATGATAATAATATTCCATCTTCTCTTTATTCACATTTATCCTATAGATTTGTGTGTGTGTGTGATTTGGGTGTAATATTACAAAGCAGATTTGTTTCACATTCAGTGGTTCATAGACATTTTGTTTCATGACACTGATTATAATCCTTACAGTGTTGTACCAGCTTTCCTCCTATTTTTCCTCCCTGTGGTTACCTCTTCCCTGTGTTCTTCTTGCCTATGCATTCCTGCCTGCCTAGCTTTCTCCCTGTGCAAACATTGCCCTTCTGATCTGCCATGGTTATGTTCTAGGAGTGCATCTCCTTGGTGTAGTTGTTCAACTTGTAGGCCTCTGCTGTTTGGCTGAGAGCCATGGGAGTGAGTCCAGTTCCAGATCTGAAGAGGGACTCGGGGCCATAGTCTCAGGGTTTTCACCAGTCTCCATCTGACCAGTAATCCTTGTCTCTTTTTATGTTTTTGAATTTTGTTCCACGTTTTTTTCTCCCACTCTATCTAGGATCTCCAATTTTCTTCCTTTCCAGATAGTTGGCATAGCTGGGCACCATCTAGTTCTTCTTTTCTCAGGGTTGTGTAGGCTGAGGTTCTTATGGTCCATTGGTTGTTTGGACTAATTGTTTCCGTGTATCTTTGATTTTTTTCACTCTTCTTTGCTCTGCATGAGGAAAGACCAGTAGTTGCATCTCAGATGGCCACTTGCAAGCTTTTAAGACCAAAATAGGATGTGGAACAATTTTTTTGTGTACTGTATTGTGCCAGTTGAGCTTAATGTCCTCCGTGACTACATCCTATAGATCTTTTCAGTGTTCTTAGTTTTATTTGGTCTTGCAGGCATCACAAAATTGGATTTTGTGTTTCTGTTTCATCTGAGCATCTATTTTAACTACCAAAATTGGCTGAAGAATATGGAAAATCTTATAAGTCAGAAGACATTATAGGTAGTAGTCCTTTATAGTGAATGAACCAAACCCATTGAGTTGATTCCAACTCATAGGGACCCTGTAGGACAGAGAAGAACTGTCACAAAGGGTTTCCAAAGCTTAAATCTTTTTCTGAAGTAGACTGCCACATCTGTTTCCTGCAGAGCAGCTAATGGGTTTTAACTGCCTCCTTTTCGATTCACAGCCAAGCGCTTTAACCACTATGCCACCAGGGCTCCTAAGTAAATGACCAAACAAAATAAAACTCACTGCCATCAGGTTGATCTGACTCATAGCTACACCCATGGGGTTTCCAAGGCTGTAAATCTTTACGGAAGCAGACTGCCTTATCTTTCTTCCACAGAGGAGCGACCGTTTGGCTAATAGTCAGGTGCCTTAACTCCTACACCAGCAGAGCTCCTTAACTATCCTCATGGAACCAAACCAAACCAAACTCACTGCCATCGAGTCAATTCCAACTCATAGCGACCTTCTTTGGGTTTCTGAGGCAGTAAATCTTTATGGAAGTAGATTAGCCAGTCTTCCTTCCTCAGAGTAACCAGGAAAATATATATTAAAATAGTCTTGATGACATCTGAATTTTGTGGGGGAAAATTATTTTCTTTGTTCTTCAAAGGAAATACTAACCATGAATCTTTGGGGTTGTCCATAGTTTGGGTCTTGGATTGCCCATGGGTTGTCTTTTCTTGGACAGAGATTTTGTAGTATTAACTGGTTTAGAGGACTGAGCCAGTTTAGAGGAAATATTTATCTTTATCTTGATCTATTGGTTCAGATTTTTCTTTGGAGAAAGAATTGATAGAATTGCAGTTGGTGATAATTTAATTAATAGAAAATTATTTTAACTCAGTTATGTGTAAGATGAAAATTACTGTGCCTTAAATAACACCTTTTCTCTTAATATGTTAGGCAAAATCCTCAATGATGATACGGCTCTCAAAGAATATAAAATTGATGAGAAAAACTTCGTGGTGGTGATGGTGACAAAAGTAAGTTTTAGCCTTACTCTGTGTATCTTTATGCATGCATGTGACTCTTAAACAGCCTTACTCTGTGTATCTTTACGCATGCATGTGACTCTTGAACAGCCTTATTCTGTGTATCTTTATGCATGCATGTGAGTCTTAAACAGCCTTACTCTGTATATCTTTATGCATGCATGTGAGTCTAAAAAAAAAAGACCTCAAGTCTAACCTTTGCACTGTTACATCAACATAGTTTATACACATACATAAAATTATGCACTTACTTGCAATTAATGGCTTTAAGAATTTACCTCGTGTCAACCATACAGTTAATAATTTTATACAGTTGTAGTTTCAATACAATTTTTAAATCGATTAAAAACAACTGATACAGTAGTAAAATGTCATGTTAAAAACTAGTAGGTTTTACCTGGGTAGTAAAATCACTAATTATATAATTATTAGTAAATAGTATTTTATTAGAAATTGAATTTCTAAAAAATTCAATTTCTTATTTTATAATTTTTAATAAAGGTTCCTTAAAGGGTCTTCCTAAATTATATGTGAGGTCCAACAAACTCCTCAATGCAGAAAAGACATGTAGACTCAGCATTTCAGTCATATTTCTTGGAACTTCTTTGTAATTTATTGGAATGAAATATATGTGATGGTTCGTACAAGTGAAAAATTTCCTGTAAAGCAGAGAATGAATGAATTCTCTCTGAGTCTTTGTTTGATTGATAAACTTACTTATTTAATGGTCTGTAATTCTGCACTCTGGCTCTGGCAGCTAACAGCAGCAGCCATGTCATGGAGAGTGTGGCGGACAGCGTGCGGTGCTGCCCATCATACTCATGACTGGATTGTATCCAGTGGGAATAATGTTGCCTGGAACTCTGAATGAGTGAAACCAGTTCATCAGGGACCAAACTAGAGTGTGCTTTATTTTCTTTCTAAGTTACAAAATATTTGATACAAGTAATAGAAAGTAGAGTTAAACAAATGCATTTTAATCAATGGCATACCTTAAACCAAACCAAACTTACTGCTGTCAAGTTGGATCCGACTCATAGTGACCCCTCCTTGGGTTTTTGAGGCAGCATCACTATGGAAGTAGATTGCCCAACCTTCCTTCCGAGAAGTGGCTGATGGGTTTGAACCGCCAGCCTTCTGGTTAGCAGTCAGATGCCTTAGGCACTACACCACCAGAGCTCCTGCTTAGAAATAAAAAGTGAGCAGTTTACACATATCAGCTTGAGTTTTTAACCCATTAAGAGCCATATTGATTTTGCCATGTTGAAGCATTTGCTCCTTCAGAGTTAAATTTTAAATGTGGAGGAACACAAGCAGGAGAGGAAGTCTTGTCCCGTCCAGTTGTAGCATACATCGCACTTAACAGAAAATGTAATAACCACGTATTCTGGCGTGTGTCATTATTAAACTTATTTCTGTTAGTGTTACAATTATATATGTATATATATTTTAAGATGGTACTGCAATTTGGGTGAAAGTTTACATAGCAAATTAATTTCTTTATCAATAGTTGATACACACATTGTTCTGTGACTTCATTTGAAATCCCCACAATGTGTCAGTACTCTGCCTTTTTCTCCTGGGGTCCCTGTTTCCATTCCTTCTGTTCCCTGCCTGTCTTCTCACCCTTGGTTTTGGGCAGATACAGTCCTTTTGGTCTCATGTGGTTAAGTATTGTGAGGGGCACATTCTTCATAACTAAGAATTAAGAAGAGTAGACCCCAGAATAGACTCTTGATTTTGAGGAATAGATACTCAAAACCCATTTATTCTTTTACATAGGATACTAATGATAGTAGAGTCCAGTAATGAGGAGAAGGGGGGCTACACCATAGAACTATGAATAAATTATCTTACTACAGAGAAGAGACAGGAAAAAACAGTGTCAAAAGCAAGCAGAAGAACTTCAAAAAGCTGAAGCTCTTGGTACCATTTAGTCTAAAGCTAAATGGTCCTTTGTGGCAACAGACCTTGAGGTGATGGAGTATTACAGTATGTTGGTTATAAATGATGAAGAAAATATGGAATAAATACAATGCATTTAAAAATATTTTCATCTAGATAAAGTTTTGGTGCTTAAATGTCGATAAGTCTTCACCTGTAGGAACCTCCAGTTTATCTAGAAGGACACATTTTCTGAGGATTAGAGTTCATTGGATTTGGATAGTATTAATAAACTGCAGATTATTATATTGACTGTCAAGAAAGATACAGAGCCTGATACAAGACCCCTAGAATATGAAAAGAAAGGAGTAAATACCATTCGTATTTTTAAGATAATTTATATATGTACTTATCGGCTTTGAAAGCATTCAATAAAGTGAATCATACTCTCAATATTAATCACATTAATTATATTACTTTACAGAATTATTTCGAAGTTACAACTTTGTATTAGTGTTTTGCTTATAGCATCCTTTAAGAATATGGTCTAATTAGAAATGGGAGAGTAATTTGCTACTTTATCATAATTGACTCTTTGCTTTTTAATGGCATTTAGCCCAAAGCAGTGACAACACCAGCACCAGCTACAACTCAGCAGTCAAACCCTGCCGCGACTCCTGCAGTGAGTTCCTCTACAGCAGCAGCCGTGGCACTGCCCCCAGCCCCTGCCCCTGCCCCTGCCCCTGCTTTGGCTCCCACGTCCACACCAGCATCCATCACTGCAGCATCCACAGCAACATCTTCTGAACCTGCACCTGCTACTGCAACTAAACAGGAGAAACCTGCAGAGAAGCCAGCAGAAACACCAGTGGCTGCTAGTCCAACATCAACTGACAGGTAAGCACTGGCCTGGAGGACACTGTGTCTCAATATCTTTGTAACAAGAACTTCATGCCTTTATTTATTTTGATTGTTATTTTACTCAAACTGACTTTCTATCCACTATCTTAAACTGTTTGAAATTTTAAACTCTAACTAAAACATGTGCTTATATCTGGTAGTACAAATCCCATAATCTGGATTTCTGTACTTGTTTTTTTTGGGGGGGGGGGTCAAAGTAATTTTTTACTTTGTGTAGAAAAGTTAGAAGATAAAAATGATCAGAAAGAACAAGAATTCTAAAATAACGATACTTTGCCCCATCCTTATTTATATTTTATCTCTATATTCTTCCTGACTATTGTCATTTATATCATAAATATCCTTCCATGTCAGCAAATGTTTCCATTTGCCAAATAGTTTACCATTGTGTTTGGAAGTTAGCTCTGTAACTTCTAGCCAAGTAATTAACTTCTTAGGGTTTTTTCCATCATCTGTAAAATGTGGATAACAGTAGGATCTATCTCATAGAGTTGTTCTAAGGATGAAATAAAACAATAAAGGTGAGAGTTGTAAAATAGCACATGGCACACAGGAAGAGTGAAATAAGTGGTGTTGTTGTGTGCCGTCGAGTCAGACCCGACTCATGGTGACCCCTCCTTGGGTTTCCAAGGCAGTATCACTGCAGAAGTAGATTGCCCCATCTTCCTTCTGAGGAGGGTGGCTAGTGGGTTTGAACCGCCAGCCTTCTGCTTAGCAGTCAGATGCCTTAGGCACTACACTACCAGAGCTCCCGAAATAAGTGTTAGCTGTTTATTTCACATAATACCTTTTGGACATGCAGATTATTTTGATTTTTCACTGTTACCGATTTCAGTACCTTTGTGACGAACTTAATACAGATGTTTAAGCTTTTGCCTGTGTAGATCTTTCAAAAAAGGAAAAAATAAGTGTATAACTTATGGGATATTGTGTCACACTTCTACATTTGCAAAGAGTGGATAAGAATTAAACTTACTGTACTTATTTATTTCAATGTTCTTGTATTTTTCAATCTAAAATTTTACTACTATGATGAAGGCTGTTAATTTGAGATTTTAACTATTTTTCTACACACTGTTATGAACAGAATCAGGTAACAAGTGCCTTTTCAGTGTCTCCTTTCTGTTTAACACTGTGCTTAGAAGAATACAAAGTACTAGTGTATTTGGGAACAAGAAAGCATTTTTTGTAGGAAGGTGACAGGTTAGAATTATTAAGCACTTTATAACAAAGATTATTTTTTATCATTGATGAAAAAAATGACCAATGGAAATGTGTTAGTTAGGATTCACTTGGTTGGAAAGAGCTCAGACTGATAGACAGATGGCCATCTGGAAGTATTCAGGGGAATCCTCCCTGATGAGCATGAACTGAACTGTGGCTGGTCTTCGCTGGCAGTCAGAGTGATGATTCTTCATTCCAGTTCTTTGCCTTGAAGGTATAGTTTTCATTTCTAGTAGGCGCTGAGTCGCCTGGTTCACTGTTCATTCAGGGCCTCTTTCCAAGGACGGTGTTCCCTGAGCAGAGGGTATAGGTGCAGGTAATAAAATACCTTCCTTATGCCTGCTCAGCTACTTTGTTTTAGGCATCTCAGGATACCATCACCTAACTTGAACCATTTCTGTCATGAGCAACTGGAAATGTATTTAACTCTCTTACCTAATAGGAGATTACCCAGAGTCAGGTTGAGTTATTATATAAAAGGGCTGTTGATAATTTCTGTATATGGGAGGATACTTACAAGTTAACAAGTTGATATCCCAAAATATTTAAACATGGTAATCTTAATTAGATCTGTTTTGTCAGTAAAGTTTATCTTATTTTTCTCTGGCGGTGTAGTGCCTAAGGCATTTGACTGCTAACCAGAAGGCTGGTGGTTCAAACCCACCAGCCACTCCTTGGAAGGAAGATTGGGCAATCTACTTCCATAGAGATATTGTGTCACAATTAAAAGTGTGAGAATTTAAAAATTTATCAGTGTGTTTGTTAGAAGAGGTTAATTTGCTCATATCCTCAGTTTAAATTTATTTCTTTGTAATCACTATTCTTTTTATTTCTTGCTAGAGGTGCACTTGTATTCACCTGTTCAAATGGTTACAAAAATGAGTTGATGGTCAGTGATCCAAGAAAGGGACTGGAGTCCCTTACTTAGTGGGACTTTGAACACCATTGACTTTTATTTCCCAAAATTACGTATTCAGAGAAGGATGACATAGGAAGAGAAGGACCACAGAAAACAGTCTGTTTAATTGTGCCTTACTCCTTCATCTGGGCTTTAAAACATTAGCATCCTGCAAAGCACAAACCGTGCAGAGATGATTATCAGGAAGATATGTTGGTATGAATTTGACGGATGTTGGGAAGTTTGCCCATAGCCGCTGGCCTGGCATTTTATTGTTAGGGATTTGTTCCTTTAGTTCAGTTTTGTTCTTTAAAAACAACTTGTTACAGTGCCAATTCTGTTGTTTGTTTCTGTCTTAGAGAAGTGAGACAAGGACTATTACTTATAATCAGGGACAAATTGGAATCAACACCAACAACCATCAGGAAAGAAATGGCTGATTTGTGATGTATTCATACTAGAAAACAGTGCAACTCAAAGTGTGGTGGCCAGTAGGTAGCATCAGCATCACCAGAGAGTTTTTTTGAAATGAATTCTTAGGTACCACCCTAGATCTCTAAATCAGAATTACCTGGGCATGGGTCCTACAAGTCTATTTTAATAAGCATTTATCAAAACTAAAGTCTGAGAGGCTGTGATATCCAATATTATGGGCTGTTAAAGTATGTTGAACCATACATGTATTAAATGAATGTAGTTTCAAGGGTTTTGTTACTGAGTGAGAAAAGCAACCTGCAATACTTTACTCTTATCTGTAAGGCTTAAAAAGAATTTTTTAAAACAATGTGTGAAATGGTGCAAATTGTTCTGTAAGAGAAAAGTAATGAGGGGGGCTATCCTACCAGATACTAAAATGTATTATACATTATAATGAATAAAGCAGTTTAGAATAGTTCATATTTGAAAGATTACTTAGTGAAATAGACAGTAATCTATAAATAGACCCAACTAGGTACCAAAAACCAAACCCACTGCTGTCCAGTCAATTCCAACTCATAGGGACCCTATAGGACAGGGTAGACCTGCCCCATAGGGTTTCCAAGGCTGTACTTCTTTATAGACACATACTGCCATATCTTTGTCTTATGGAGCCACTGGTGGGTTCAAACTGCCGACATTTGGTTCACAACCAAGCACTTTGTAACCACTGCACCACTGGGGCTCCTTCAAATAAGTGGTTGTTGTTAGGTGCCGTTGAGTTGTCTCTGACTTATGGTGACCCTATGCACAGCAGAATGAAATAACTGCCCAGTCCTGGGCCAGTCTCATGATCCTTGCTGTACCTGAGCCCATTGTTGCAGCCACTGTGTCAATCCATCTCATTGAGGGCCTTGCCCTTTTTTGCTGACCTTCCACTTTACCAAGCATGATATCTTTCTCTAGCGAATGGTCCCTTCTGACAACATGACTAATGTAGGTGAGATGAAGTTTGTCCATTCTTGCTTCCAAGGAGCATTCTGGCTGCACTTCTTCCAGGACAGATTTGTTAGTTCTTCTGGCAGTCCATGTTATTTTCAGTATTCTTTGTCAACACCACAACTCAAAAGCATCAACTCTTTTTCGGTCTTCCTTATTCATTGTCCAGCTCTCACATGCATAAGAGGTGATTGAAAATACCATGGCTTGGGTTAGGCACACCTTAGTCTTCAAGGAGACAGACGTCTTTGCTCTTTAGCACTTGGAGGAGGCCTTTTGTAGCAGATTTGCCCAATGTAATATGTTGTCTGATATCTTGACTGCTGCTTCCATTGATGTTGATTGTAGAACCAAGTAATATGAAGTGATATTAACGAAGTAATATGAAATCCTTGACAACTTCAGTCTTTTCTCCATCCATCATGAAGCTATTTATTGGACTGTTTGTGAGGATTTCAAATAGATACAGGACCTTATAAGATAAAGATATAATTTTAGACCACTGGCTGAAAAACTTTAGCATAAATGCCTGTCTTCTGAGGGAAAAAAAGAGGGATTCCCACATACCTTACACTCAGAATAATAAATCCTAGATGGATAAAGAGTTCATGTAAAAATGAAACTGTAAACTGTAGGAGAACAAAGGAGAGATAAAATAATCTTAGCTTGGAGGAGTCCTTCCTAAGCAAGGTAACTCAGTAAATCATTTAAATGTATATATATGTAGAAGTTGATAAATTTGACTACAGAAAGCATTTAAAAGTTAGGGAGCAGAGTCAAGATTCCTTAACAAGAGCTTGATTTTACCCATTGGATGGAGTACTGTGCATCTGTAGGACAAAATGAAGTAGGTCTGGTTGTGCTTATATATAATAGTTGTTAAGTTAGAAGCTGCTGTTCTTTGAAATATAAACTGACAGTAGTAGTCGTCTCTAGAGCCAGGCTTGGCCAGGAGAGTTAATTTTTCTGTATGTTGTTCTTTTTGAAATTTTTCTTCTGTACATGTTAATTTTACTATCTCATTGCTGAAGCCATATACCAAGGGATTATTTTGATCATGATCATACTTAGAGTCTTACTATGCCAGGCACTTTGCTGAGTTCTTTGCAAGCAGTAGTGTGGGCTGTATAGATACTGTCATTGACCACATCATATTGATGAAGAAACTGAGGCTTAGAAAGTTTAAGTAAATATATGAATTCAAACTTAGGTCCATTGCTTTTGCTCTGGTACAGTGCTTTCAGTACTGATGTCAGATGTGTTTGTGTTTTTAAAATTGGAACAGAGGTTGTGTGTGTGTATGTGTGTGTTTTAATTTAAACTGCTAACTACTACCTTAACTACTTTTGTAAACTTCAACTTATTTTTCTTAGGCCTGCATTTCATGGTCTTCCATTATCTCGTCTGTCTACTTTTTCCCGAGTCTCACATTCTGTAATTCTCTAATAGACATTTAGTCTTTTTGTACTGCTCTGCTTTAGGTTAGAACTTGAATTTATCCCACCCCTATACTTTTGTTTACTCTGTGTTCCTTGACTTGAATGTCTTCCTCTTTCAATTTCCTTGTTCAAAACTTATCAATAAGACTGACTTGACATCCTTGAGATGCCACTATATAAAGACTTCCTACTCCTTTCAAGCAGACTTTGATTGTGTGCTGTTTTGTCATGTACTCCTTTTGCTGTCTTTTCTACTGTGACTTGATTTATAGATTATTGAACTTCTCATCCTTTTTTAGGGAGGGGGCAATATTTCTTAAATAGAATAAGCTATCTGTAAGGATTTTATTTTATGTATATGGTTGTTAAAATGATGGATCTTGAATAGAATAAGGATTAAGATTGAAAATTCTTCCCAAATCTTAAGTAATATGTATAAAGCTTTTGAATTTAATCTAGATGGAAATTGAACATTTTAGTCAGACTTGTACATTTAATTAAAATCAAGTATTCTATTAAGGATGATAGGGGAAAAAGGACACGGATAGTGGTAATGGTTGTACAACGTGATGAATGTGATGTAGCACTGAATTGTACATGGAAAACATTTTGAAGTATCAAAAGTTTTGTTATATTTATTTTTACCACAAAAAATAAATCAAAGAATCTCTTTGTCAATTAGGTAGTTAGTAAACTTAGTGTAAGTTTTACATACTTTTGAAGTGTGATTTTCTGAAAACCTTTTACAGTACATCAGGAGATTCTTCTCGGTCAAACCTCTTTGAAGATGCAACAAGTGCACTTGGTAAGTATGTACTCTACCTTGTAGCTAACTTTGTAAGAGTTAGGTGAGAGGTTTCTGTGATCATGAAAATGTATTTATTTTTACAGTTGAGTATAATCAAGCTAGAAAATGATTTAGATAATAAGTTAGTTGCAAGGGGTTATATGTCCCTGGGTGGTGCAACTGTTCTGTGCTCAGCTGCTGATGTAGAGGGTGACAGTTCGAAGCCACCTAGCAATGCTGTGAAAGAAAGGCCTGGTGATCTGCTTTTGTAGATTGCCACCAAGAAAAACCCCGCGGAGCAATTCTGCTCTTAATACCTTGCGTTCCCATGAGTCAGGATTGACCTTATGACAGTAAGTTAATATGTCACTAAAGACTTTATATGTTAATATTTTATATATTGAAACCTTTAAAACACAGTATTAGAATTATGCATACTCCTTTCTTTAAATGATTCCCTGTTTCCAAATGTGAATTTAAAAGTAAATAATAACAAGGGTTAATTTGTATACAGATTTATTGTTATTAGGTCCTGTCGAGTCACTTCGGACTCTTAGCAACTCTGTGTACAACAGAGCAAAACACAGCCCAGCCCTGCACCACCCTCACAGTCTACAGTGCTGGGGCCCGTCGTTGCAGCCACTGTCAGTCCGTCTTGTTGAGGGTCTGGGCTTTTTTTTCTGACCCTGCATTTTATCAGGCATAATACCCTCCTCAAGGAATTGGTCTCTTCTGAAAACATGACTAAAGTACATGGAATGAAGTCTGGACCTCCTTGCTTCTAAGTAGCATTGTGGCTGTACTTCTTCTAAGACAGACTTACTCATTTTTCTAGCAGTACATGGTGTTTTCAGTATTCTTCCCCAACACCACGATTCAAATGCATCAATTCTTCTTTGGTCTTCCTTGTTCATTGTCCAGCTTTCACATGCATATGAGGCTATTGAAAATACCATGGCTTGTGTCTCGCACACCTTAGTCTTCAAAGTGCCATCTTTGCTCAGGGGTCTTTTGCAACGTATTTGCCCAGTGTAATGTGTCCTCTTGATTTCGTGAGTGTGCCTTCCATGGGCGTTGATTGTGGATCCAAGTAAAATGAAAGCCCTGACAACTTTAATCTTTTCTCCATTTATAATGAAGTTGCTTATTGGTCCAGTTGTGAGGATTTTTGTTTTCTTTCTGTTGGGGTGTAATCCGTACTGTAGACTATATGTGGTCTTTGATCTTCATCAAATGCTTCAAGTGCCCTTCCCAAAGAAAGGTGATCCAACAGACTGCAGATAGTATCAAACAATATCATTAATACCATATGCAAACAAAATTTTGCTGAAGATAATTCAAAAATGGTTGCAGCATTATATTGACTGGGAACTGCCAGAAATTTAAGCTGGATTCAGAAGAGGATGTGGAACAACAGATATCATTGCTGGTGGATCTTGGCTTACAGCAAAGAATAACAGAAAGATGTTTACTTTTTTTGGTTGCCTATGCAAAGGCATTCGACTGTGTGTATCATAACAAATTATAGATAACATGGGAATTCCAGAACACTTAATTATGCTCCTGAAAACCTGTATGTAGACCAAGAGTTAGCCATGAACAGACCAAGAGAATGCTGCATGGTTTAAAATCATGAAGAGTGTACATCAGGGTTGTTGATTTTTCACCATATTTATTCCATCTTATGCTGAGCAAATAATCCCAGAAGCTGGACTACATGAAGAAGACTGCGTTAGGATTGAAGGAAGACTCATTAACAACCTGCTGTATATAGATAGGGAACCAGAAGGCTGGCGGTTCAAACCCACCAGTCACTCCCTGGAGATTGGGCAATCTACTTCCCAAACCCACCAGTCACTCCCTGGAGATTGGGCAATCTACTTCCCAAACCCACCAGTCACTCCCTGGAGATTGGGCAATCTACTTCCGTAGTAATACTGCCTTGGTAACCCAAGGAGGGGTCACTGTGAGTTGGATCAGCTCCATGGCAGTGAGTTAGTTTTTGTATGTAGATAACACAACCCTGCTTACTGAAAGTGAAGAAGTCTTGAAGCACTTCCTGATGAAGATCAAAGACTACAGCTTTTAGTGTTGATTACACTTTAATGGTTTTATTAGTGTCCTTGAAATGAGTGTAACATTGTACTGGATCAGCCTCACCCTTCATCTTTGTTCACCTTTGACTTTCATTTCCATTTTGTGATCCTGTCAGTGCCCATATTCGTCTGGTTGCTTGCATTGTACTTGAAACAAAATGCTTTTATCCCAACTTTAATTTTATCTATTAAGTGATGTCTTTCTGTATGCCCCCTGACCCCTAATCTGTCAAAATTAATCATATTCCTTCCCCGCCCCCCATTTTCCCATAGTGACATCTTTGATAGGATTCCCATTATGCCTTCTAATTGTTGGTGTATAGGCTGCCAAGAGAGCCCTTTGGTGCTCTTCTGTATTACTAGAAATACGATGAGAAGAAGCAGGGAAGTCGAACACCCTGGAAGACCGTGAACAGCAGCTTCACTGTGGTACGGCTTTGCATCTTCCTATCTCCTAGAGCAGCCATTCTCAGCGTTTTGGTCTCAGGATCCCTGTACTCTTCACTCTTTAATTTACAGTCTCAGTTGGTATCCTCCTCCTTTAAACTCTGTTTCTTTGACTTCTGTGACAGTACTCTTGTCCTGATTGGCACCTTTTTCTGTTCCTTTTTGAGTTTTATAGTTTTTTAACCTGCTCCTTAAATGTATGGTTTTTCTACGGTTAGCTCTGTTTAGACCATACTTCAAAGTTGAGACAATAAGAATGGTAAATATACCTATATACTTGAAGGGTTCCAGGAATTTTAGCTCTAGTACAGGCCTTTCTGAGCTCCCAGGCTTATTCTCTAAAGCCAGCCTTACAAACCTCACAAACTCCTTAGTTTCTCAGTGACTCGCCTTTTACTTCTTCATCTGATTCTTTTCTTTTGGTGCCTTCTGTAATTACTCGTACCATCATCCATTTGCTGCTCTTACAAATTGGCGTCCTCCTTGACCTCCCTGCTGCTCTTGGCTCTGTGAACCAGTCAGCCTCTTGATATTCCTCCTTGAAGTCTCTGAAATATGTTTCTACTGCCATTGCGGAGCCTTAGTTCACGTCTTTGCCTCATTGAGACAGTTGCATTTTCCCCTTCTAACTAGTCTCTTCCCTGCCAAAGTGAACTTTATAAGAGACAAATCTAGTGGAGTCATTATTTGTCTCTTTATTAGTTTGTCATACCTTGAAAATAAATTCAAGGTAAGGTTTTTGATTCCTTTCTCTCTAGACTCATTAGTTCTATCTGTTATCTGTTGTCCCTAGTTTTTGCATTTTTTGCCTTCAGTTTGTTAAGATCTAAGTGTCAATCCACTACCAGGTGTTTCTTCTTGATTTTTATAACTTTGTTCATTAGCAAACATGATTTTAGAAGGCATTGCATAGTAACTAGGAATGTAGTCTCTGGCGTCTAGTAGCCTGTGTTGGTGTCTTTACTACCAGGAGTTAACCATTGAGACCTTGAGCAAGTTACTAATCTCTCTAAGCCTCAGCCTCATCGTCTTTAAAAGGAAGTGAAAATAAAGCTATCTTGTAAAGCTTTTGTGAGAGTGGAGTGAGAAGCACCATGTTAAAATAGTGTAGTTTCAATATTATAGAACTATTAGCTGATCCCTGTCTCTGGAAACTAAACTACTTAAAGCATGTTACCACTTTAGTAGCTTTGTGCTAACATCATATCAATGGGTAACTAAGAAAATAAAATACAGTTAAAAGTGCTATATGAATTGGGTAGGAAAAGGTGAAGTGTCAAAAGCAGAATTTACTAAGTGAGATTTAGGTTTTATAGCTGTACTTTCATAACTGTTAAATACCTTTATTATTGAAAAGCCTGCAGAAATACATCGTTTATTGCACATATTGAGCATCAGCTGTGTCTTAGGGAAACTGATACAGACTGACACAGTGCAGTCCCTTGGAGTGGTTGAATCTTCATTCAGAGATGGCAAAAATATTTTAGAAAGAAACAAAATAAATTGCAAATCATGACAACTGATATTAAGAAAACAAGTAAGGGTTTCCATAAAGAAGAATGGAGAGGGGATGGCTACATAAGGTGGTTAGGCAATATCTGTCCACTACTGTAACTTTTGAGAGTTGGAGCATGGGCAGAAACTAGCCATCCAAAGGCAGCAGGCACATATAAAGACTCTGTGGCAGGAGAATGGACAACGTTTTGAAGTAACCAGGAGACGACCAGGAATATGGTTGGTATATAGTGGATGGAGACTGTTGAGGCCTGGAAGTCCAAAATGGGTATGTTGTTGTTGTTATGTGCCGTCGAGTCAGACCTGACTCATAGCGACCCCTCCTTGGGTTTCCGAGGCAATATCACTACGGAAGTAGATTGCCCAACCTTCTTTAGTTTTTCTCTTTTAAAATCTCTCTTGTGCAGCTGGCCGAAGAATGGATTATAAACCTGGGAGCAGGAGTGGTAACAAGATGTAATCTAGACTAGATACTGTCTTAGGCTGGTCTTGAGTGATGGTAGGGGAGATAGAGAGAACTAGATGGGTTTAAAATAATTTAGAGCTAAGACCTACTACTTTGCATATTGATAGATACAGAAGGAGAGACAAGGGAGTTGGATTCACCTTAGGTTTCTGGCTTGAGCACTTGGTTGGGTAGAGGTGCCATTATCAAAATAGAGAAGACAGACAATGGCAGGATGTGTTGGGGTGGGGGGTAGAGATCCAAAGTCATAGATTGGGATTGGCTGTGGAGTGGGTGGAATGTGAGGCAGTAGACAGAGTATGTGTGCATAGCTGCAACTGTGCAGGGAAAAGAGCAGCCAAGTGGACCAGACCTTGAAAGAGGACTTGGGATGGGTCAGGGGTAGTATATTTTTGTTTTTTGGATGGCATACTAGGACATGTTAGTTACTGATTGAGATACTTAAGTGGAAAGAGAAGAGTAGGAGATAGAGAAGAGAGAAGTTAAGTAAGGGTCTGGTCTTTGAAGAGGAAGAGTTGAGAAAGAAAATGAGCATACCCACAAGTGTAAGAAAGAAGAGATGGCTTGAAATGAGGTGTGTTTAATGGTGAGATCATTGGTGGTTCAGTGGTAGAATTCTTGCCTTCTGTGTGAAAGACCTGGGTTTGATTCCCTGTCAGTGCGCCTCAAGCAGGGCCACCCCCGTCTGTCAGTGGTGGATGGGGTCGTGCTGTGATGCTAAGCGTCAGTGGAGCTTCCCGCCTCAGACAGACTAGAAAGAAAAGCCTGCTGATCTAGTTAAGAAAACCAGGCAGTAAAAGCCCTATAGCCCACAACAGTCTGATCCCAGCCGATCACGGGGCGGGCACAGGACTAGGCAGGCAGTGTTTTGCTCTGCGGCACATGGAGTCACCATGAGTTGGGTTCCAACTTGATGACAGCTAAAAACAAGTTCAGTGGTGGGAAATTCTCCTCAGTGTTGGCTGTTGTCTGAATTTGTTTCGGTAAGGAACGGTCTTGAGCTGAGGGGTTTAAGGGAGAACCTGTGGGAAGTGACTGGCGGGTGTGATAGTGCTTCTGCATTATACCCACTTCATGTGATGTGGAAGATTGTAACTTTTATTCCCAAACCACTTTTCCTCCAGTGTTTTGATAACATCAGGTGTCAACAAAAACTGCTGACTTGCTACAGCAGAGTTAATTGCTTGAAATGATTCACCCACTTGTTTTTCACAAGTCAGTGTATCTGTCTTTCCTTCTAGGGTATCTTTACTGATCCCCTGATAATTCTCTTAAATATGCATCACTTTTCTATTGCTGCTGTAGTAAATTACCACAAACATAGTGGTGTAGAACAGTCAAAACTTCCTGTCTCACAGTTCTGTAGGTTAGAAGTCTGATATGCGCCTCACTGGGAGTCAGCAGGGCTGCATTCCTTCATGGAAGCTCTCAGAGCCCACTAGGGCTTAAGTGTTCGGCTGCTAACTGAAAGGTCGGTGGTTCAGACCCACCAGCCACTCTCAGGAGAAAGACGAGGCAGTCTGCTTCCAAGATACACAGCCTTAGAAACCTTATGGGGCAAGTTTCCTCTGCGCTGTAGGGTTTCTGTGAGTTGGAATCAAGTCAACAGCAATGAGTTTTTTACAGGAGAATCTGTTTCTTTTCTTTTTTTCAACTGTATAAAAATAATTGTATTTACTACTGTAAATAATGTAGTGCAAAGAGTAGTTTGGACCGACAATACTGCATTACTGATTTATTTACTACCTTAGCAGCATACAGTGTATAGACAGACATACCTGCTTTTCTTCTCTTCATCTTACACACACACCCACACACACACACCCTCTCTACTCAGGCCTCTGAAAACTCAAGCCCCAGGCAGAAATGAAGGTGTGGAGTAGGATGAGACTGTGAGCTAAAGGCTTGTTTTCGGCATATTCCATTGCTGCCATTCTATTCTAATGGGAAATATAGATGACTACACTTAAATACTAAGAATTTTCTAAAATGTTATTTTAAGGATTGCAATTGAAAAGTAAATAATATCCAATAATGTCATTAAATAACAGAGAATCTGTTTCTTGACCCTTCCATTTTCTAGGGGCTCCCTGCATTCCTTTGCTCATGGACCCCGTCTTCCATCTCTGACCCTGCTTCTGTCCTCATAGCCATTTCTCTCACCCTCTCTGCCTCCCTCTTCTGCTTTATAAGGATCCTTGGAATTACATTGGTCCTACCTGGATAATCCAGGATGATTTCCCTATTTTAAGGTCAGCTGGTTAAGCAGCCTTCACTGATCTGTGGCCTTTATGTGTCTTTGCCATGTAACCTGACATTGATGGTCCTAGAGGCTAGGACTTGCCGTCCTCAGGCAGGCTCGTACTCTGTCTACCACATATATGTTGTAGTTTATACTGCTAATCTTCTTTATATTACTATTTATTAAATGTCCCTTTTCTCCTCCCCATTGTCTTTTCAGTGACAGGTCAGTCCTATGAGAATATGGTCACTGAGATCATGTCCATGGGCTATGAACGAGAGCAAGTAATTGCAGCCCTAAGAGCCAGTTTCAACAACCCTGACAGAGCAGTGGAGTATCTGTTAATGGTAAGAAATGTATTCTACTTTTCCTCATTCTAATTGTTTAAGATCCGTATCTCAAAAAAAACAAAGATTTTAAAGTTTTCATTGTCTAATATTTGGAAGAAGATCTCCAAGTCTAAAAATCACTGGGGATGACTGTACTAGTATTAGAAACAGCACTGGCTTAGCTTCTCTCAACATAGCAGCATGCAGGCCACCACACTAAGACAAACTCTGAACTTGAGTTGGTGAACTCTCTCAGAAATACTGTTTCCAGTGTCTGGCATGATGACATCTCATTCAGGGAACCTTTACTCTCTGTCCATTATCATTCTTTATAAAGATCTTTTTTTTTTTTTTTTAATTTGTAAAGCGAAGTCTTGTGAGTCGTGTCTGTCAAAATAGTGTCCTAGAAGGGATCTCTGGTAACGGAGTGCCTGAGCCACTTGACTGCTAACCAGAAGAGTGGCAGTTCAAACCCCCCAGCCACTCCTCAGAAGGAAGGTTGGGCAATCTACTTCCGTAGTGATACCACCTCGGAAACCCAAAGAGGGGTCACTATGAGTGGGGTCCACCTCGATGGCACATAACAACAAAAGTGCTGGTGCAGTTTTAAGGGATAATAACTTCTGAAGGTCAATGATACAAATTTCCTTAAAGTATCACTTGAAAGTTTAATAATTTAAATTACTTTGTATGTATTTAGTTTTGTGAGTTTTGAATAATAGTTTCAGGTCGCCATAAGTCGGCTCAGCGGCACGTAACAACAGCAACAGTTTTAGTTTAATTTTTGTATGCAACATTTTCCAGATGCTACTTTCTCAGACCCATGGATTAGTGGAAGAGATCCTCCTGGTTGTGTCCACCTCTTCTGTCTCCATTAGACGTTTTCTTTTCAGGGTCATTTAAAAGCTGTCATAAATGCAACAGTACCTCTTCGGATGATTTTAAGGCTAGAGTTGCAAATAGAATCTTTTGCTGAGCAGCAGCTTAAAAAAGTTTCTGTGGAATTAAAAAATCAAAAGTGATATATGGCACAAAATCCATGATTATGTTAAATTTTAATGAAATACGTATTCATGTACCCTTTCCTCACTTATCAACTATCTCATTATCCAGCATGTCACATTTAGGACAGTAGTAAAAAATCCATCCAACTGTTTTTCACATTCACCATATATGTCCATCTGGCAGTAATGAACACAGAGGTACGAGGTGAAAGTAACACTGCTGTGAGGGTTACGGTTATATGTCAACTTGGCTGGACCGTGACTCTCAGTGGTTTGGGAGCTGTGTCATGGCGGAGTCTTCCTCCATTTTGTGATCTGTTGTGATCATCCTCCATTTTCACATAACACCAGTTTTCACATAATGACAACCTGGTTTTGGAACCTAACCATGTAGATAAATCAGGAGATGGTTTATTTTTAAATAATTAACCTTTTAAATGTTGTGTCATTAACTTAATGTTTAAGTATAGGCTTTTACCAGGTACTTTGGAGTTACATGTAACACACACAAAACCCTTTGTTACCTTAGATCTGTGCTGTCTACAAGGTAGTCACTAGTCACTGTTGTTGTTGTTGTTATGTACTGTCGAATTGGACTCGACTCTTAGCAACCCTTCCTTGGGTTTCTGAGGCAGTCTCACAACAGAAGTAGATAGCCCTATCTTCCTTCCAGGGAGTGGCTGGTGGGTTTGAACTGCCAGCCTTCTGGTTAGCAGTCAAATGCCTTAGGCACTACACTAGTCACAATTAGACATTTAAATTATTTAAAATTTAATAAAATGTAATTTAAAAAAATTAAAGATTCTATTTCTTAGTAACACTAGCCGTATTTCAGGTTCTCAGGAGCTCTGTGTGGAATCTTTCCATGATCGTGGGAAGGTCTACTGGGCAGCAGTGCCTTAGTCTAGCCATCAGAGCTCTTTGACCTCCAGGCTCTTTCTGACCTAATTGGAATATGTGCTGCTTTCTTAGTAACTCTGCTTTTAATTGAAGCACACATATGTTTGATGCTTTTAGAGATTAGGTGGGGATGTTAAATAGGCTGGTAAGTCTTTTACTCAGTAAACGAACTTTGTATGATGAGATATTTTAAAGCTAGGAAATTGTGTTCTAGGGAATCCCTGGAGATAGAGAAAGCCAGGCTGTGGTTGACCCCCCACAAGCAGCTAGTACCGGGGCCCCTCAGTCTCCAGCAGCAGCTACAGCAGCAGCGACTACCACGGCAGCAACCACAACAACCACTTCTGGAGGTAAAGTATGATTGTGTACAGTGGGGAGAAATGATCCTGGATTTTTAGTGTAAAGGAATTCATCTTCTTCACTGGGCTGAGGTTCACAGCCGGCACATTTTATTAACTCCTAAAATAAGTTCCCCATGCATTAATCTTAGAGAGGGGCCCAAAAGAAATTCTGCCAAGTGGGTGTAAAACATACCTTTTGTTCATATTACACATCACTGCTGCTGTTTGGGCAAAGGACAGCTTCTTTATAGTTGATTCATTCCAAGGAAGAGATGCTTCCCAGATTATGTTTAGTGTTGCATTGCAAAGACATTCAGGATGATTTGCTCACGTTGCTCTTTCTCTTCCTATAAATGTCACAAACTATATATAATTTCACAGCCAGAAGAATTGTGATTATTATACAGACAAGGAAGTGACACCCCAAGAGGTTTAAAATCTTGTATCTAGAGGTAAAACAAAAACTTGAATGCACGTCTCCTTACTGGTTAGCACCCATACTTCCATCGTCAGAGGTCTGGCTACAAAGCAAAGCGTAGGGCCCGTGGTAGAGCCAGGAATTACGTACACTTTGCCTTCATTCTGTCCTTGTATATTGGTGAAGTAAGTTCAACTGATTTTTGAAGAGGCTATTCTTCAATGCATTTCCTAGCTCTAACTGTAGAAGTTTCACCTGTGGGTGACAAAAACCCCTAAGCACTTTGTGTGGAAAGAGGAAGCAACAGCTTTGGTATAAGATTTGGAGTCCTTTTCCATTTCCAAATCTCATCCTCATCTATAAAATTGATGTTCTGCAAAGAAGAAGAACGTGCCTCCTGTGCTGTGGTCACTTTAACTTGCATGATTATCTTCCTGAATGATTTCATTGAGGACAACATCCAGATTCTCTTTCCTCATGACCATCACCGCAGTATCACCGTAGCTTTGGTTCCTTACTGTAACCAGACAGGCACCTGAAGAGTCGGAAACTGTGCACCTTGTGCTTTACTTGGCATTAGTAGAATGTGTCGTTGTTAAGGGGTCTTTGACTAACGGTCTCTAAACGTATCTGTCCTAGATGGTCTTACAGCTTACCTAACTTTTTATAGATCTCAAGTGTTTGAAATTTCACAAAAAAGAATTTTTTCTAATTTGGTTTATGTTACCAAAACTCCTTCTGATCTGCAAAGTTGAGCTTATACATATTAAACATCTTTTTCTGACTTGTTTGATTTAGAATTTCCCAGGAATTTGAGCTCAGATTGTTATCTTTGAGGGTTTCTGGTTATGTCATGAAATAAGTGGGGGTTTTGGTAAGTTCTGTTATGTATTTTTCTTGGGAACTTTTGAGGAGCGGGAGTAATTTTAGGCGCTTTCTTTTGTGATAGAGCACATACAGGGCCCAAGCTTTGACCCTTAGAATAGTGGGCAGTTGTCAGAAAGATTGGTTCTCCTGGTGTTCTGCCCTGTGCAGGAGCCTTCTCTGAAGGAATAAATGCCTTGCTCTTAGGTTTGCAAGTTGGTACTCCTTGAAGCTTTGTAGTAATTTATTTCATCTGCATACATGCGAGAACTCCATTCCTAATTTTACTTGCACTGTTTGCTTTCAAATGGATGATTGAACCAGCTATTTATATATGTAATTATTCCCTTTGCTTTGAAATATTTTTAGGACATCCTCTTGAATTTTTACGCAATCAACCTCAGTTCCAACAGATGAGACAGATTATTCAACAGAACCCATCCCTGCTTCCAGCATTGCTACAACAGATCGGTCGCGAGAACCCACAGTTACTGCAGGTGACTTTGTAATCAGTGTTGATTTGAAAGTGGGCTTAGAATATATCACATTGTGAAACAGTCCTTCGGCACCCCACCAACGAGAGCTTTCTGTAAACCCTCTCCCACACTGCATTCAGTAGAGTGTTCTGCTCTAGGTACATTGGCAAGAATTGGGGCGTGAGTGGCAGTTGGGTTCATTTAACTAGTTTATATTTCCTTCTTGGAGGTTGTCAATGCACATGGAAGTATTAAAGGATCTGAGAAGCTCTGTAAAAGAGAAAGTCTGTTAATTTTTTTTTGTTCCACTTTCCTTAAATTTATACTACATCTTTGAAAACATAGCCATGTGTTTATTGAATGTTCAGATTATTAAGTATTTAAGGTTTGCATAGCATTGTCCTGTCTATTAACTTGGATAGAAATATATGTATAAAGAATAGATACTGTCTTTTGAATGACTATCCGTTTATATCCCAAAGTAGGGGTTTTTTCCCATATTTTTTAATCATTGTAAAATTTTATATAACACAGCAGTTACCAGTTCAACATTTTTCACATGTATAGTTTAGTGATAGCAATCAAAAATAAATTATTTCATGCAACACACTTGGCAACAATTATGGGCAATGACTTCCAAAGTAGTTTTTAACAGTGATTTAGGGCATTTATGGGTTCTCTTAATCTGTTACTATTTACCTTTTTCAAAAGCACGGAGTTTCTTTAATAATATATAAGAAATCACATCCCTCTGAAAACTAAGTAATCCACAGTCACTTAAATACTGTAGTGGCAGAGTTAAAGCTTTCTCTCTTGTTTGTATTTAGGATACTTAATTTTCCTGAAGATAGTTTTTATTAATGCATTATTTTTCTCTGTCCTTCAACTTACCACAGCAAATTAGCCAACATCAGGAGCATTTTATTCAGATGTTAAATGAACCAGTTCAAGAAGCTGGTGGTCAAGGAGGAGGGGGTGGAGGTGGCAGTGGAGGAATTGCAGAAGCTGGAAGTGGCCATATGAACTACATTCAAGTAACGCCTCAGGAAAAAGAAGCTATAGAAAGGGTGAGTTTAAACTAAAAATTCACTTCCTGGGTTGCACTAGCCACCTTTCAGGTGCTCAGTGGTCAGTGCGGCTGGTAGCTACTGTATCAGACAACACAGATAAAATTTGATAAGGAAAAAATGTTCTTAAAACCTATGCCCAATTTTAGATGACCAAGATTTTTTTATGTTTCAAATTTTAAGAATTATGTGTACTATATATAAGCATTGCTAAGCAGAAGGCTGGCAGTTCAAACCCACCAGCCACTCCTCGGAAGGAAGGTTGGGCAGCCTACTACTGCAGTGATACTGCCTCGGAAACCCAAGGAGGGGTCGCTATGAGTCAGGTCTGACTTTCAAGGGTAAATAACAACATACATAAGCATTATTATCATAGTAAGGCAATATCCTGATTGTTTTTCAAGCCTTCTCAGGTTGGTGAACGCAGATTGTGACATTGCAGTAACCTAGTTTTTATAGAATTGTGACTTGTCATTCATTTTCTCTGGGCCCTGTTGTTAATATTTGTAAGCGGGGAATCAGTTTTATGTTTAGACTCTGTCTTAAGTTGCAAAATGTTTTTTAAGATGCAAAATGTTTTGAAATCAGATGAAGTAAATTTTAACTTAATACTTAGGAAGTCATCTGGAAGCTATGTTCTTGTCTATGAAATGCATGAGAGTGCAGTGTTTATAATTACATGTTTCTAAAAAGTAATATGTATCGTGTTGTTGTTTTTACCCCTCAAATAACAGAAGTGAATACAGGAGCTCATCTGAATTGTAATAAAGCAACTATTTTTCTCTGGAGAGTAGGGTTGTAAGTTCTTGAGTTCTGTGTTGGAGACATTTTTTCTTTCACTTCTTGTGCTTTTGGTGTCAGATCAAAGAAACCATGACCTGATACAAAATAACAAATATTTACTCCTGTATTTTCTCCTAAGAGTTTAATAGTTTTAGCACTGTGATCCATTTTGGGTTACTTTCTGTATATGGTGTGAGATGTATGGGTCCAGCTTCATTCTTCTGCACGGGGATATCCATTTGTCCCAGCACTCTGTGGAAAAGAGGTTTTTTCTCTGTTGAACTGTCTTGGCATCCTTGGAAATCAGTTGTCCGTGAGAGTGAGGGTTAATTTCCGGGCTCTCATTTTTGCTTCATTGTTATATGTGTTGGTGCTGGCACCACACTCTTGATTATTGCAGCTTTGTAGTCAGTTTTTGCAGTCAGTTTTGAAGTCAGGATTGTGAGTATTCCAACTTTGTTCTTTTTCAAGTCTGTTGTGACTATCCTAGGTTCCTTGTGTCTCTATACCAATTTTGAGGTCAACCTGTCCAATTTCTGCAGAAATGATGGCTGGGATTTTGATAAGGTTTGTGTGAAATTTGAGAATGATAACATCTGTTTCCGTTTCTTAGTGCTGCTGTCACAAAAATGCCACAGGTGGGTGGCTTTGGCAGGTTTTTTTTCACGGTTTAGGAGGCCCGAAGTCTGAATTGTGGGCACTGGCTCCGGAGGGAAGGCTGGCTGTCCTCTCGGGGAAAAGTCCTTCTCTCAGCTCCTTCTTGGGATTCTTGGAGATCTCCACCCGGCACATTGTTCCTGGGTCTAGTCTGCTTCTCTTATATCTCAAAGGTGATTGGCCGAAGACATACTCTATACTGATGTGGCCTTGGTAACATTACAAGAAATGGGATTTTCTTTTCTCAAATGGGATTACAGCCACAGGTGTGGTGTTTAGGATGTACAGCATATATTTTGGGGGACACAGTTCAGAATAGCATCAATCCAATATGAAGTCTTATCTGTAGACATAGACTGTCTTTCCATTTATTTAGGTGTTCTTTCATTTCTTTCAGCAGTGTTTAGTCATTTTTAGTGTTGAAATATTGTCCATTTGTGAAATTTGTCACAAAGTATTTTTCTTTTTCATGCTAAGATAAATGGAATTGTTCATTGCTAATGTATAGAAATACAACCTAATTTTGTATGTTGATTTTGTATATTGCAACCTTCTTGAATTCATTTATTAGTTTTAATAGTTTTTTAGGTAGGTTTTGGCATGTATGTTTTCCTGAGAACTTTCTGTATATGAGATAGGATCATCTGCAGATAGTTTTATTTCCTATCCAATATGGATACATTTTCTTTCTTTTTCTGGTGTAATTGCCCTAGCTAGAATTGCCAGTACATCATTGAATAAAAGTGGCAGGAATCCTCATCCTTGTCTTGTTCCTGCTCTTAGGGGAAAGCATTCAGGTTTTCACCATTAATTAAGGGCAACTGGTTTGGTTTGGTTTCTTTAATAGATGCTTCTAACCAGTCTGAGAAACTTCCCTTCTATTCCTCCTTTCATGCAGGAATGTTAGATTTTGTCAAATGCTCCTTCTGCATTTATTGAGGTGATCATGTGGGGTTCCCCCCTCCCCCCTTGTTCATATGCTGTATTATCTTTGATTGAGTTTCATGGGCTGAATCAGTCTCATATGTCTGGGGTAAGTTCCTCTTGGCCATGGTGTATAGTCTTATTTAATACTGCTGGATTTGGGTGCTAGTATTTTGTTGAGGAAGTTTATCTATATTCATAAAATATATCAGTCCGTAATTACCTTCTTTTCTTGTGTTGTAGTTTGGTTTTGATTTCAGGATGATGCTGGAACTCAGAATCAAATTGCAAGGGTGTTAAGGATTGAATTGTCTCCTCCAAAATATGTGTTGTAAATCCTAACCTCTGTACCTGTGGCTGTAATCCCATTTGGGGATGAGTTCTCTTTGTTATCTTAATGAGACAGATTAGGATGTATTTTGAGCCAATCTCTTATGAGCTATAAAAGAGATTAAATAAGTAGACTTTGGGGAGGGAGAGATGTCAAGCCACCCCAGGAGCAGAAGGTTAGGAGGGATGAGGACTTCCTCCAGAGACTTCTGCTGGAGCCAGCACCCTGACCCTGGGTTTGGATTTATAGTTTACGAAATTGTGAGAAAATGAACTGTGTTTCTTAAAGCCATCTACGTTTCGTATTTCTAGCAGCACTAGACAACTAAGCAGAAGTAGTCCCTCCTTTTCTGTTTTTTTGGAAGAGTTTATGAAGAATTGTTAATTGAATTGTTGGTAATTAGCCAGTGAAATTACCTGGGAATGGGCTTTTCTGTGAAGGTTTTGACTACTAATTTAATCTCGGTTCAGGGTCTCTTCAGGTGTTCTGCTGCTTCTTGAGTTGGTTTCAGTAGTTTATGTCTAAGATTTTGCCGCTTTCATCTAGGTTATTTAATTTATTGGGCATACATTTTTTTTCATATTTACTTTTTTTTAACTATCATTTGTGATTTGGGTAAAAGTTTACAGAGAAAATTGGTTTTCCATTCAGCAGTTCTTACATGTCCATGTGTGTGAGAGAGAGAGGGAGAGGGAGAGAAACGTTGATTGCAATCCCCACAATGTAACAGCACTCTTCTATTTCTTCTCTGTGTTTACCATTTCCCTCAGTCCTTCTTTCCTGACCCTTCCTGCCTTCTGAGCTTGTTCCCTGGGCAGATGCTGCCCTTGTGGTCTCCTATGGTTGATTGTTCTAAGGAGTGCATACCCGTCCCTAGTGTTATTGTTCACTTTATAGGTCTGTCTATTGTTTGGCTGAAAGTTGAGACGCGGTCAATTCAGTTCTAGTCACCAAGGGTGCTTGTGGGCCAGTCTTGGAAGTTCTACCAGTCCCTGTCAGACCAGTCTTTTTTATTATTATTTTGAGTTTTGTTCCACATTTTTCTCCCTCTCTATGCAGGACCTCCTATTTTTAGAGCAGTTGGCAGTGATAGCCATGTACCATCTAGTTTTTCTCAGTGGAGGCTGGGATCCAATAGGTTGTGTGTGTATGTGTGTGTGTGTGTGTGTGTGTGTGAATTATGACTTGAGTGAAAGTTTACAGAGCAGATTCATTTTATATACAAAAGTTCATAGACATTTTGTTTCGTGACATTGATTGTATCCCTACAGTGTAACAGCTTTCTTTCCCTTCATCTCTGTGGTTACCTTTTCCCTGTGTCCCTCTTCCCTGCCATCTGAGTTATATCCCTGTGCAAATGCTGCCCGTCTGCTCTCCATGGCTGATTATTCCAAGGAGTGTACCTGCCTGGTGTGATTGTTCACCTCGTGGCCTGTTGCTTGGCTGGAAGCTAAAGCCATGGGAGTGAATGCAATTCCAGGCCCAGAGGGTGACTCGGGGCCATCATCTCAGGGGTCTCACCAGTCTCTGTTTCCATTAGTCCTTTAGATTAATTGTTTCCATCTGTCTTTGATTTTCTTCACTCTTCTTTGCTCCAGATGGGGAGAGATCAGTAGTTTGCATCTTAGATGGCCGCTTAAAAGCTTTTAAGACCTGGTCACTACTCACCAAAGTAGGATGTAGAACATTGTCTTTAGGACTGTGTATGTCAGTTGACCTTAATGTTCCCCAAAACTATGGTCCTTAGCCCCCAGGCCCAACGACTCATTGCCTCACGGTGTTTGGTTATGGCTAAGAAGTTTCGTAACTTTGCCCCCGTGTGCTTTATTTCATTCATTCATTTGCAGCACATATAAATACATAGGTAGAAATACCCTCTGGCAGAATTGTATGTGTTCCTGGGTGTGGTGCTGTTCACCTTCCCACACCTGCTCAGTTGGTGTGTGTCTGTGTGCCCACTCATAGACTAGTGTTACTGCTCTTACTGCAGGGCTGCATGCAATGACAGTTACTTCTGTTGCCTTTAATTCTGGTCCTCCCAGTGTCTTCCTTTGCTTTGATCATTGTTTGGACTGACCTTCTTCTTCCTGGGCATACAAAATTACTCATAATATTCCCTTATAATCCTTTTTATTTCTCTGAGGTCATGTCCCCACTATCATTTTTTATTTCAGTAATTTGAGTCTTCTTTCCTCTTTTTCTTGGTCCGTATAGCTGAAGGTTTGCCAGTTTTGTGACCATTTTAAACACCTTTTTGTTTTGTTGTTGCTTTTCACCTGTTTTTTCTCTTGTCTGGTTTACTTCTTTCATCGTCGTGGTTTTGCTCTCCTGCTTGCGTTTGCTTTAACTGGCTCTTGTCTTTCTGATTGCATGAGATGGTGGGTTGCCTTGTTGAGCATCGTTTTGTCTGTCGGGGTATCAGCTGCTGGGAGGCTCCCTTCTGTGCTCTACTTTTGTAGCATCCAGAAGTAGTAGGATGTTTTGTTTTCATTCATCTCCAAGTATTGTCTCATTTTCCTTTTGATTTCTTCTGTGATCCATTGATTACTTAGGATTGTGTTGTTTAATTGCCAGTTCCCCAAATTTCCTTCTGTTACTAATTTCTAATTTCATTCCATTGTGCTCAGAAAACAGTTTGTAAGATTTTAGTTCTTTCAAATTTATTTAGGCTTTTCTTGGGACCTAATATAAGGTCTGACTGGAGAATATATCTTTTGCACTTGAGAATAATGTGTATTCTGCTTTTGTTCTGTGAAGCGTTTTATAGATGTCTCATTGGTGGTCCAAACCCACCGACCACTCCTCTGAAGGAAGGTCGGGCAATCTGCTTCCATAGTGATACCACCTTGGAAACCCAAGGAAGGGATCACTATAAGTTGGATCCGACTCAACGGCAATGAGTTTGGTTTTGGTTTTTGGTAGGTCTAGCTGGTTTATACCAAAACCAAACCCACTGCCATCAAGTCAATTCCGACTCACAGCCACCCTGTAGGACAGAGTAGAACTGCCCCATAGGCTTTCCAAGGCTGTAAATCTTAAAGGAAGCAGAGTACTTCATCTTTCTGTTGCAGAGTGGCTGGTGAGTTTGAACCACGACCCTTTTGGTTAGCAGGCAGATGCTTTTAACACTACACCGCCAGAGCGCCTTAGCTGGTTTAGAGTGCTGCTGTTTAAGTCTTTTTACTTGTCGATCTTCTGGCTGGTTGTATTCGTCACTGAAAGCGAGGATATTGAAGACTCCAGCTATTATTTTAAGTTTTCTGTTAATAATGAGTTGTCTTGCTTTCCCTTCCATTCTGTCATTGCTGCTTCTATTTGGGCTCTGTTGTATATGTTTGTAATTGTGATGCCTTTCTGACCTTTTTATCGTCATAAAATGCCCTTTCTCTCTAGTAACAGTTTTTATCTTAAGGTCTAGTTTGTCTGGTATTGGTAGAACCACTCAAACTTGCTTTTGGTTGTTGTTTGCATGGTGTATATCTTTTTCCATCCTTTTAGTTTCAATTTATTTGTGTCTTTGAATCTAAAGTCTGTACTTTGTAGAAGCATAAAGTTGGATCACGTTCCTTCTGCCATTTACTTTAGGTAACCAACTCTTAATCTGGACAAGATATAGAAAACAATAAAATCCGTTCTGAGTTTCTTACTTTTTTTTTAATGCTGTTTTTAAAAGCCATTTTAAAATGCAAGACTGAACCGATTAGGCCCATTAAGGGTATATTCATAAATAACCTTTGGATGACAGATGTGCAGTGCTTAGTAAATTTGATAATTTGGCCTGAGTCAAAGTCATGACTGCTGAGTTACAAGTGATTTTTGACTGTTGTTGTTGTTACGTGCCGTTGAGTCGGCCCCGACTCATAGCGACCCCTCCTTGGGTTTCCGAGGCAGTATCACTATGGAAGTAGATTGCCCCATCTTCCTTCTGAGGAGTGCCTGGTGGGTTCGAACTGCCAGCCTTCTGGTTAGTAGTCAAGTGCCTTAGGCACTATGCTATTAGTGACTAATACCATTTAAAATGTTAGAAAAACTAAGGAGCAAAATAGAACACTACGTGTCTCGATCTCAGATATGTACTGTTAGTTGTCATTGATCACCCATTTCTCTAGTATGAGGTGTTGACTAAGGCAAGGAAGTTGAGTCATGTTTGATCCTAATGAAAGCCATGACTTGGCTTTCCAAATAATGAGATGAAGTAGTTCCAGTTACCTCCACCGGGTGCTCACGCCCTCCTCTTCACTCTCACATTAAGAGCCAGTTAGTTTACAAGTTACATAGAATCACTTATTTTTAAAATTTTATTATGGCACAATATATATAAAACCAGAAATTTACTATTTTAACCAGTTTTAAGGGTACAATTTAGTGCCATCAGTTAGGTTCACCATGTTACGCAGCCATCACTGTCTAGTCCCCAGTGTTTCTCAGCACCCTGGATCAGAGCCATGCACCTAAAGCAGTAAGTCCTCCCCGCAGTCTCTGGGAACTGCTGTAATAAATGTTTGTGTCTCTGCATTGGCTATTCTAGAAAGTTCTTGTAAGAGGAATCATGTAGTATTTGATGTCTGGCTTACCAGCATTATGTTTGCAGAGTTCATGTATCAGAACTTCATTTCTCTTTGGCTGAATGATAATTCATCATACTTATTTACCACATTTTGTTAATCCATTCATCTGTTGTTGAGTGCTCGGAATCATGGTGCAGTGAGCTTTGCTGTGCTGTCTGTCCAAGTCTTGGCTTTTGAGTCTTTGGGGTTTACTCTTAGGGGTGGCATTTCTAGGTCACATGGTAATTCTCTGTTTAACTTTTGGAGGAACCATCCTGCTGTTCGCCACAGTGGCCGCACCGTTTTACATTCCCACCTGCAGCACTTGGAGTTCTCTGTTTTCCTGATAGTAAGCCATCTCTGTGGTTGGGAAGTAATATCTCGTTGTGGTTTTGATTTCTGTAAGGATGTTGAGCATCTTTGCATGTGCTTATTGATCATTTGTGTATCTTCTTTAGAGAAATGTCTACTCAAGTCTTTTCCCCATTTTAAAGATACGTTTTTGTTGTAGGAGTTCTTTTAGATTCTAAATATTAAATACTGGAACATAGTTGACAAGTATTTTCTTCTGTGCTATAGGTTGTCTCTTCACTTTTTGACACAGTGTTTAGATGCACAGAAGTTTTTAGTTTTAATAAAGCGCAATTTATCTGTTGTTGGTAGTGCTTTAAAAAGTGTCATATCAAAGAAACTGTTGTTATGTGCCGTCGAGTCAGTCACAAAGGTTTGCTCCTCTGTTTTCTCCTCAGTGTTACAGTCTTAGCTCTTACACCAAGACCTGGGGGTCCGTTTTCATCTCTGTATGTGGTGAGATGTTGGGAGATCCAGCTTCATTCTTTTGCATGTAGATACCCACTATCTCAAACATCTGTTGAAGGCTTCTCTTTCCCCCATTAAATTTGTTTGGACACCCTTGTCGAAAATCAGTTCGCCATAGATGTGTGTGGGTAAACTTACTATTGTAGTTTGGGTGAGATCACAAAGCAGGTTGGTTTTACCTTCAACAGTTCTTAACATTTTGTTTTGTGACACTGATTATGATCCCCACAATGTACTGGCTTTCTTCTCACTTCCTCCCTATGGTTGCTCCTTCCCTGTGCCCTTCCTTCCTGTACATTCCTGCCTCCCAAATTTACCCTACACAGATGACTACCTTTCTGAACTCCCATGGGTGACTGTTGTAAGGAGTGCATCTCCCTGGCATAACTGTTCAGCTCGCAGACCTGTCCATTGCTCACTTGACAGTTGAGCCACAGGAGTGAGGAGCCATAGTTTCAGGAAGGGTCATTTATTTTTAAGCCATATTTTACAACTAAATTTTAGTTAATGCCAGAGAATGTTAACATAGTGATTGTTGGTCTATGTATGTGACAGCTTTAGCTGGGAACAAGGACTTACAATCCTTAAAGAGAAAGGCCCTAGTTCCATCTGGCTTTTTGGATTGGACTTTACATCCATATTCTGATAGGGATAAATTCATATCAAATCCTCGAGAGTGGTTTAATGTCCTTTGTGTAGTATGTTTTCAGGTATGATCTGCCAGTAATGCTGTGCTGGGATCCATGAGAGAGAGACACAATTAGATGTATAGTAATTGATGGGTTATATTTATTTATTTTTTTCTCTTTTTTTTCTTCCAGTTAAAAGCATTAGGATTTCCTGAAGGACTTGTGATACAAGCATATTTTGCTTGTGAGAAGAATGAGAATTTGGCTGCCAATTTTCTTCTACAGCAAAACTTTGATGAAGATTGAGAGGGACTTTTTTTTTTTTTTTTTTTTTTAAATCTCACACTTCACCCCAGTGCATTACACTAACTTTGTTCACTGGATTGTCTGGGATGACTTGGGCTCATATCCACAGTACTTGGTATAAGGTAGTAGATGGTTGGGGGTGGGGAGGGAGGGATCTAGGGTGTAGGGCAGGGATAAATACAGTGCATGTCTGCATAAATTAGCAGATGCTGCAAATCCACACAGTGTGTAAAATACTATACAACCAAAAATCAGCTTTTGCAGGTCTTTATTTCTTCTATAAAACAGTAGGTAACTTTTCCTAGGTTTCATTCTTTTTAGTGTAATAGATCCAGAAATTTAGTGTAATGCCCTGCTTTGTATTTCTTTGACTTAACATTGGTTTCAGAAAGAACTTTTGCTCCCTAGAATGTACGGTCTCTGTTTCATGGCAACACTGGATAATGGCTTTGTGAAATTGAAAAAATTTTGGAGCAACTGTAAACAGAAATGCAAAATGATTGATGGTTATTGTTGCTGCTTCAAATAAGTATAAAATTAACGTGTAAGGCAGCCTATTCTTTCATGTTAAATACATGGGGCGGGGGGGAGAAGAACCTTTTCTTAAAATGAAAATTATTACTGCTATTTTAAAAGTTCTTGATCATTGAATGTGAGATCCTTCTAACACAATTTGAGAAGCTGTACAAGTATAGGCACAGTTAGTTTCCTGTTTACAATTTTTTGTTTGGGGAGAAAATTGATAGATGTCTAATTACTGTTTACTTC
This sequence comes from Orycteropus afer afer, assembly GCF_000298275.1. Lineage (NCBI taxonomy): Eukaryota > Metazoa > Chordata > Mammalia > Tubulidentata > Orycteropodidae > Orycteropus > Orycteropus afer. The sequence continues at coordinate 2,699,076 of NW_006921907.1, read as the reverse complement.
ATTGTTATATTGCAGTAAAAGTTTTCAAACAGCCATTGCATGTTTGCTTTTGATGTATCCTTTTGTGACATGAGCACTTTTGGGGCCAATGGAGAAACGCAGCATTACTCTCCCTCTCGTCCCCTTCCCTCTGCAGACTTGTGTTTACCAGCGAGCCGTGATTTCCAGCTGCTGCCTTTTTTAAACCCACAAAACGCTGATTCAGTGAAAAATTGCTGCAAATGTTTCAAAACTAGGTTTCTGGTATTTGTAAATGTCTTTATTAGATAAGAATGTATGGCCATTAAAGTCCTTAGGATTATATTGCTCTCAAAAAGAGAAGATGGTTGAAACTATATCCAGCATCCTTTATTGCATTGGAAAGAAAACCTGGTGGAATCTTTCAGAAGGATTGAGGGATATGGCTGGAAAAGTACGTTGGAAAATACACAATCAGGATATCACATTTTTTCAAAGAAAAATCTTAATAGCAGTGTTGGCTTTTATTTGGATTTTCTTGTTTTAATCTCAGCTTTTTTCCTTTCGATTCTTTTTCGTTGGTATTGTTATTAGGCCATAAGGAGGAAGCAGTTGTCTACGCACTCAGTTTTTTAAATCTTATGCCTGAATATAAACAAGAGTATATAAAGAATTTTTTTTTTTTCCTCCCATCTGATCCCGAATAAGAAGATGAATTTGCACAGATTTTCCCCCACAATGTTGGAATATCCTTAGCACAGTTTGGTGATGATTTTAAGCTTTTACATCATGCATTTGTAACCCGTCACTTACAAAAATAAATGGTACCATGATTTCCCCCATTAGTCATATAGTTTAATTTTCAGGTGTTTCTTCCATAAACACGATAGGCCTTTGGACTTCGTATTACCTGTGTGTTTTATAATGAATCGTGCATAAAGTTTCAGGAGAAGAAAATGAGAATTTATAAATACATTCATCTTTCAAGACAGAGTAATGAGGTGGGAACAGGGTGGTACTTCTGGTTGGATGACGACATGCTCTGTGGTGTTAGTTCGGCACGCTCCCTCATTGCGTAGAGCACCTCGGACACCCGAAGAACACAGCAGCAGAAACTGGTGGCGTGGAGTTCTTGCCCTTGGACAACAGAATTACAAGTAGTGGGATTGACAGTTACCCAGCGGCAGGTCGTGGCCACCTGTGTTCCTCTGCTTCCTGATGGACCTGAAGCCCCTGTAAAAGAAAGCAGCTTTCCGTGACTTTGCTGTTAGCTTTTTGATTTGCAAACCATTTTGCTAAATCTAATGTAAAAGTGGCTATTTGACTTCGAAATTTGACGTTTTAGGTATTCTTCCATCTGTTTCTTGAAATGTTTTTACTGTTATAGTTGCTCTACAGAAAATGTGAGGAAGCCTACGTTTGTATTTGTTAAAGTTCTGCCATCCTCTAGTCAAATATTTTTTCACTGTTTAAAATTACTGAAGTGTCCACCACATACTTTTCCTCCTGTACTAGATGGCTAGGGTTCTAGAGAATTGATGATAAACTATTTTCAATACACCCAGCATTGCATTTCTCATTTTTTAAATGATTCTGCCGCATAGAAGTTTGGATTAAAAAGTTCACGATGCTGTAATCACTAGTGCTTTGATTTTCTTCAGTGGACTGGCGAATGTAGCAGTGAGGCAGACACTGCATCGATGCTATTGGGTTACCATATTCTCAGGAGTAGTTTGTTTCTGTTCTTTGTCCACACACAGGTGGGGTACTAGACGGAATGTGACTCAGGGTTCATGGTTGCCACACGGAGGGCTGTTAGAGATTGCAGTAGAATTCCCTTTTTCCCTAGCAGCCTCAGACCACTACAAAGTGTTCAACCAAAAGTAAGCAGTTCCAGGGAATGGATAGTTGCTGGCCAAGTTTCTGTGGGTTTCCTAGCAGTCAGGCTCTGGTCAACATGTCCTTTCAGCTGTCCTCTTTTGTCCCTTTTGTTTCACTTTGCTGCCCTGTGCGGGGCTGGCAAACTGCAGTGATACATCCCTGTGAGCCAAATCTGGTCTATGAGCCCAACATAGTTTTCACATTTTTAAATGATTAAAAAGTATCAAAAGACTATTTCACAATGTGAAAAGGATTCCATTATCAATGTCTGTAAATTATTTAACCAGAACACAGTACTGTTGCTTGTTTGCATATTATCGATAGCTGCTCTCATGCTACAAAGGTGTACACCAGGAACCCCCAATGCCAAAAACGTTTATTTTGCCTTTTTCAGGAAAATTCTGCCAACCCCTGTTCTAAACTGGGACTAATCTAGCATAAGTTGAGTTGTATGATGCTTCATACTAACTTTTTGGCATTTTTTAAACTATTGACTTCAAGTCTTAGCTTCAGTTTAGTTCCCATGCAGCCAGCACGGAGCTTTCCGGAAGAGTGGTATCACCTCCGCCTCTAGCATCTACACTGCAAAGGAAGTAGCATTGTGTTTGCTAGCCAGCATCTGTATAAATACCACTTCCAAATTACCCTTTGCTGCTGTTAACTATTTTTTGCCCTTACAGTAAGATGAAATTGAGCACTAAACACACAGACTAAAGCACCAGGCATAGTAAGGAGTGAGTCACTTAACACACGAACCCCCACAGCTCCCCCAAAATCAGATTAATGCATTCGGGACTCCTTGGGCCTCGGCATCAGAGTGGTGGCAATTGGAGGGAGCATCCCAACCGCAGCTGGAAGAAGAGTGGGGCCCTAGAAAGGACATAGCAGCTGCACCTGGTAGACGCAGGGTGCGTTGCAGGGCTATGTGCTTGTAGCTTGGAGGTGGAGGGGGGGAGAGGCAGGGGGCAAAGGCTTGGAGTTGCTAGGAAAAAGCACTGTGCAAAGTTTGGGGACTTGCAGGGACAGTGATAGTGACAGATGGGTTGTGAAAGGCTTTTCCTATGGTGATGTGCAATTTGGAAACCATACAGCCCATAATAGGGTTGTCACCATGGAGAGGACTGAGAAACAATGACAGCACTGCTCCATGTCAGACTTCTCCTTGAGAAGAGTGGAAAGCAGGGGTCTTGGATGAGTATGACTACAGCTTAACAGCAATCCCGAGTCTTGTCTGTGAGGAGCAAAAGCTGTTTACAGGACCTGTGAAGCATTTTGGCCAGTCTACCAGTTGTCTTCAGAAAAAAGTGTCCGGTGTCTGGCAAGTGGAGAAATGGTTGTTCACATCTAGAAACTGGGAAAATGAAAAGGTGCTGGATGCAAAGGAAAAACAGTGTCCCGCCCTTTCCCTATAAGGGAAGTCATGTGTGGGAGGAGGATGTCTTTCAATGGTTCCTGTTTCTGTTTGTCTCCAGGCTGCGTTAGACACACAGTTGCTTTTTCCTTCATTAAAGCATGCTGCCTCCTTCACATTGGAGTGGTAAATCCAAAGTCACCATTTGAAGCCTCAGCTCTCTGTTTTATGCTTCAAAAATGTACACATTTTATGCATGTGAAGTGCAGCATTATTGGGTTGCGTCACCCACACAGTGGGGCCCTGACCTGCACCTTGTGATTGGTGGTTAAGCGCCTGCAGTTCGTTACATAGTACTCAGGGAGATGGACACAAACTGTGTCTTGGGGCCAGGTTTTGCTGTGAGTTTTGTTGGAAATTTAAGAGCAAGCATGGATAAAAGAGCTGGGTCTTGGGATTTCTGTGCCACCTTTCACTCGGTAAAGGTGAAACTCAGACAGTTTCCTTTCCTTACACCCAAATCTGAAACTCTTGGTTCTGCCTCAAACCTGACTTCTTGCCTGAATGACTGGTAGTTGCCTGGAGTCTGTCTCCATCCTCCACCAGGAGTTCAGCCTTGAGTGGGTGGTGGTAGTTGTAAAGGGCCATTGCTGTCACCATTTGGTTAGATCTGGAGAGCCCCCGTGCCCCCAGTGGAGTTGTCACTGAGGAAGGGTGGCTGAAGGAACCGAAGAAACATCAGTGATGACGGATCTGCTTCGTGTGTGGTACTGTGGGTGTCAAAGTGAATTGAGACATGGTCTGTGTCATTGAACTTGAGATCTGGTGCTGACGGTTCCCATAGCGATGTATCTATAGTATATGAGTACTACAGGAGCACAGGTTACAAAGCAGTCATCCCAGGCTTCTGCCTCAGGTCTCTATCAGTTGTAATGTTCCACTGTTGACGCCTTTGATCTAAGCCCTCATCTTCCTGTCAGAGCTTCCCAACCCTGCTTACAATGAGATGCAGATGTCTAGCGAGTGACGCCAGCCCCTGGTAGTCTTCAGGGCAGCTGGAGAGCCTGGGCTCCTCTCCCCTAGCCCCAAACAGCCTTGTCTTTCCCCCTTTGTGCTGTCGTGTGCTTACACCATGATAGAAGATGGGGAAGCTGTAGGCTGCACTTTTATTAGCTCTCTAGATGGGCTGCCTACCCATTAATGGTGTCCCACATTTAACCAGAGCAGGTTACTGCCGACTGAATTGTCACCTGAAGGCTCAAGGAATGTTTGATACAGACACTGAGTCCAGTTATTGACAACTTTGTTCCTTCGGTAGCTTGTAAATCTCTGACACTGACGTGAATACGCTGGATTGAATTGCTGGATTTATCTGTATAAAACTAAGGAATGAGGGAACATTTGGTGAGCTCTTTGAAGTAAGGGGCTGTGCCTTTTATCTCTGTTCCTGGAACCCAGCAGAGGCTTGACAAAGGGAGCTCCAGAGTCAGTATCGGGTGGGAACAAAGAGGGAACATGTCATGTGTCATCTTCCCTGGGGCTCTAGGCCCTCTCCTTCCTCTCTTGTCACCCCTTCATTCAGTTCAGGAAGGTGAGTGAGAAACAATGACCAGGGGCCGAGGGGTTCTCTGTTTTTCTTCCCTCGGCCTCAGGACCTTTGCATGAAAAGGACACAATGAGCCGGCTGGTTGTGGAGACTGCAGTGTTCTATGGACACAGTTGACTCTGACTCGGACAGTACAACCACGTGCTCTCTGCAGCCACCCTGTGCTGAAGATCAGGACTTGGAGTCAATCAGACCTTGAGTGGTACTTCCATACCCCACGTCAGCCGTGTGGCCCAGCCAAGGCACTACTGTTGTGCGCTAGTTTTCTCTATAAACTAACGCTATCTATGTCGCCCTGTCAGTTGCCAGTGGGCTCGAGTGAGAATGGCTGGGGAGCATCGTCAGGCTAGGTTTGTGGTTTTGATGGGGGTGCTGTCTGCCTGCCCTGAAGCCAAACAGTTTGGGAGGAGAAATTCCCGGTACCTTTCTCCAAGTTGAAGCTTGCAGTGAGGGACTGGGGGTGTGGATGGCTTGTTTTCCGTAGCACCCGAAAAAAAAAAAAAAAAACACTGCCGACTAGCTGACTCCAGCTCATGGTGACCCTCCTTGGGTTTCTGAGGCGGTATCTCTACGGAAGTAGATTGCCCAGCCTTCCTTCCAAGGAGTGGCTGGTGGGCTTGAACCACCAGCCTCCTGGTTAGCAGTCAAATGCCTTAGGCACTATGCCACCAGAGCTCCCAGATAGCACCCAGTGAGGCTTTTTGATCCTGGGGCACCTTCATCTTTCCTGCTTCACGTTGCCTACTTGGTGTTTCTAGGAGGCTGGTGGGCAGAAGGAGCAAACGTTTGGCAATTCAAGAATTCACAGTTTTCCTCTGAGCATGGCTGAATTTCCCCTTTGCAATTTCTAGGCCATGGGATTGGCCACTACATCTCTCCTCCAGGTCAAATAGGGTCAAGAATGTGGAGAACCTGCCTAACAAAAGGCCCCACCGCTCCTTAGCCACTTTGAGGGGACTTTCTCTTCTTGGTGTTTTCCTATGATTTCTGCTGACAGCCTAATCAACCTGCCAGAGTCAAGGGAGGGTCTGAGGTCTCAGAAGGGCCTATGGCTGCCATCCTCTGAGGAAGCCAGGGCCTCTCCCACAGGTGATCTCCAGCCTTCATATGGACACTTCAGTGCCATGGTGCTCACTACTGCCAGCTCAGGCCTTTAGATTTCAGAAGGTCCCAAGTCAAGCCCCCTCTGCCTCTCTCCATAGGCCATCGCAGGCCCTTGTTCACCTCTGGGGGCAAGACTGAGGCAATTCCACCCCTTTCCCTTATCAACCCTTCAGGTCTGTAAGGACAGTGTATCACTCCCTGACCACCTCCTGCCCACTGGCCAAGTCTCTCATTTGGAATCATTTGGAATTGGTTTTGTCATTTACATGTCCTGATAAGGACACTACTCAGGGCATCCTGAGCAGTATGGACTAGAGGAGAAACCTCCCCTCCATTATTCTGTTCATGAGACCTCTGTTCCAAAACCAACCAAACTCACTGCTGTGAGTCGATCTGACTCATAGCGGCCCCTCCTTGGGTTTCCAGGGCGGTATCACTATGGAAGTAGATTGCCCCATTTTCCTTCCGAGGAGTGGCTGGTGGGTTTGAACCGCCAGCCTTCTGGTTAGCAGCAAAATGCCTTGTGCACTACGCCACCAGAGTCCCTGCTACCTCTGTTAATGCAGCCTAAATTTGAGATGGCTTGTTTGGCAGACACATCACACCACGGTCTTAGAGTGAGCAGTTTTGCTAATAACCGTTTTTCAACGTGTGTGTGCAGTTGGAATTGCTGTCTGACCCATGGAGTAGAAGCAAAAGCGGTGCACCTCAGATGCCCGTGTATCTCTCTAGCTACTGAACCAATGCTCTTGTCTTTGTGAAGTCCTCTTCTGGACTTGGCCATGTTTGTTCCTCCCGAGAGAAGGGAGCAGACATTTACAAGTCCAGATGTCTCACCTTGTGCCAAGTGCATTACGTGTACTAGGCGTTACTGCCATTTTCAGGTGAGTAAACAGGACAAGTGTACCCAAAGCTGCACAGCCACTTCGTGGCAGAGCCAGGAAGCAAAGCCAAGTCGATTGCCCCCAAACTCACACAAGTGACACTGCTTCCCTTTACTCCCTGTCCCTTCACGTTACCTGTCCTGTGACTTTGCTGTAATCCCTCCTTGCTGTTTTGACAGACTTGCCTGGTTATTGCTCTCTGTCTCTCTCTCTCTCTCTCTCTCTCTCCCCCTCCGTCATCCCCTTCCCTTCTTCCTCTCTCTCTCTCTCCCTCCCCTCCTCCCTTATGTCCTTAGTGAGGGGCTGGAAGCCCTGATAACAAAATGTGGGGAAAAACAGGTGTAGGTGTGAGACCCCTCCTGGCTGCTGTTAAACCAACTGTTTGCAAAAGAATTAAATACCATTTTTCTCACATTTTTTTTGAAAATAGTTACTTTTCATAATTTTAACATTTTTATTATAAATAGATTTTAAATTTCTCACTTTTCATTTTTAATCACGTAGATATTGATAGATATAACCCACAAGAACGAAACCTTCTTGGGGGTTCTCGAACCTTTTCTCTTTTTGGTAAGAAGTGCCGTGCAGACGAGGGAGCTGAGGTTGAGGGGTGAGCATGTGGCTGGGAGGGGATGGAAATTCACCCTTGACTCCAGGCCTCCCGCCCTTGTTTGTGCTGATTTCTCCTGTGTACGCATGTGGGGGGGGGAGTGGGATTTCTTCAGGTGTGTGAGGTGTGTGAGTTGGCCGTGGACCTTCACCCTCCTACAGCATGCCTGGGGGGAGACGCACGAGGAAAGTTCATGATTGGAGTCAGACGGATTCATCTCCCCAGATTCATGGCGCTGTGCACTGGAGGGGTGAGCAGCTCCCCTTGAAGCAGCCTGTTCACCTGCAAATGCAACCCACAGGAGGCAGACCAGCTCACACAGCCAGAGGCCTGAGTTTCCCTGGCCGTCAAGGGGCTGTGAAGCAACCATGAGGTCAGCAGCAGGGCCCCCTGGCTGGCCTGTGACACCACCTCATGCTTCCTGCTTCCCACTGTCTGGCCTGGACCCAACCCAGGTGTTGCCTTCCAGCTGGGGCAATGGCCTTCACTGGTCCATGGGCGTTCTCAGTCCAGCGGCTCCTGCGGCCCGAGAGACGCCCGGTGGAAGTGAACCAGCAATGTTTTCAAAGGGCCTCCTGTGGACTGGGACGCTTTTGCAGTCTCCCAGTCCCCTCCCCTCTCCCGTTTAGTAACTTCACCAAGCTCGTGAACTTGAGCTACACAATGCCATGCCGTTCTGAGCAGGCGCAGACTGGCTAATCCCTGGAGAGCTGGCTGAGGCGGCATGAATTTTCCACTGTGACCTGGCAACAAGTCCTTCCATGAAGGACGATCGGGGCGGTGATCTCCACAGTCTGGGAAAGCAGTTTGCAGACTGTGCGGGTCATAATAACAGCTAGTGAGCATTTGCTGTGTCTGACGAGGCTAAATGCCTCTCATGCTCTGAGGCAGGTGCTGTAATTATCCCTCTGTTTGTATCCCCAGATGAAGAAACTGGGCACAAAGGGCTTAAATAATAACCAGTGTCACACTGTTAGTATGTGATGGAGTTGGGATTCTGTACCAGGGAAACTTGTTTTTTGTGAAAACATTTACACCAGCACCCTGATATGCACGGCACCACATTTACAATCCAGTGACCTTGAGGACATTTTTCCTCTTGTGCCCTGCTCTATCCTTTCTTATTTCTATTTTTTCACAATTTTATTTATTTAAACATTTTTATTGTGATTTGGGTGAAAGTTTACAGAGCAAATTCATTTTCCATACAGCAGTCCGTAGACGTTGTGTTGCATGGCGTTGGCTGCAGTTTCCCCCAGTGTAACAGCTCTCTTCCCACTTCCTCCCTGTGTGTAACCTCTTCCCTGTGTCCGTCCCTCCCAGGCACGTCTCCCTCAGCCCCCAGCTGTCTCCCTGCGCAACCACTGCCTTTTGGTTCTCCCTTTCTGGCTATCCTTTACCAGAATGTTCCATCCCTGTTTACATAAACTCCAGTGCCCCCAAAATCAGAAGTTTGGTTTCTCAATAAAACTCTTTGGGAATAATTTTAGATTGACAGAAAAGTTGCAAAGATAGCAAACACAGAGACTCTACTGCTTCACGTGGCTTCCCCTAATGCCGACATCTCGCAACCATGGTACATTTGTCACAACTGAGAAGTTCACCCTGGTACGTTACTGCGAACTCTAGATTCCATTGGGGTTTCCACTCGTGTTCTTTCACTGTTCCAAGATGCGATCCAAGATGCTACATACATTTAGCATCCCGCAGCTCTTGCCTCAGGTGTGAACTTTTGACCTGTCTTACTGCCCACTGTTCCCACCACCAGTTTGCAGCCACAATCACTCAGGGCTGCTGCCCCAGGTGCGTGTGTGGGCAGCCCCGAAGGTGGCATGCCAACCAGGCCACTGTTTTCTCCGTCTCCTGAATGCTCGCTGTGCAGAAAACTCCCACCAGGCCCAGGACAGGAATGTGCTTGTTTGTATTCAGCTCAACAGAAGGTCCCTGATCCGCTGCTCTGTACCTATGGGGGTGGGAGTGGAGACCGGTATCGGGACACCCAGAGCTACTTCAGGCTTCTCCTCACTCTCCAAGAGCCACCAGCTAGCACGCCCCTTCCTTCTTTCCCCTGCCCATCATCCACTGCCCACGGCCCTGCAGGTGTGGCTCAAGGGAAGAGGCACTGAGTAGGAGATGCACACCACACAGCTCCCTCACGTTCATCCCTCAGTGTGTCTGCTCTGGGCTTTGAGCCCCATGGACAGCTGCCAACTGAAAATCGCACGGCTCTCGAGCTACCCTAGCACTCCCTTGACATTGTAGAATGAAAGAGAGGGACAGATGGCGCTCTACTGGCTGCGACGTGGACAGGATTCAAGTGATCGCACTCATCCCGGGTGTGGCACCTACTTCCTGGAAGACCTGCTGAGTCCTTCCAATGGTGGTTTTCTTATAGAACCCAACGTGTTCTCCGTGCGTAATGGTCAGTGTGTGATGGAGCCCAGAGGTTTGGGTCAAATCCCAGCTCTGCCGTTCACCAGCTGTGTGACCTTTGGCATGTTAATTAACTCCCCTGTGCCTCAGTCTCTTCATCTGCAAAGTGGGGATTATAACATCCATGGCACATGGTTCTTGTCAGTATGCAGGCGATTAACAGGTCCAAGGTATTTACAGCAGTGCCTGGCATGACTGCTTATCAACAAATACTACCCTAGTTTACCTAATAAAATAACACCCAATTCACAGGTATATTTAGAGAGAATCAAATAAGGTCATTGTTGTAAAGGTATATTGTAAATGGCACAGTGATTAGGGCTATTATTTTTAAAAAACTACTTTATTTCCTCAGAAGACACAAGTACCCACCGTCCACTGCCATTGAGTCAATTCCAAGTTATACACAACCAAAACCAAACTAAACTCACTGCAGTCGAGTTGATTCCACTCACAGCAACACCTCGGGTTTCCAAGGCGGTATCTCTATGGAAGTAGGTTGTCCAATCTTCCTTCCAAGGAATGGCTGGTGGATTTGAACCGCCAGCCTTCTGGTTAGCAGTCAAATGCCTTAGGCATTATGCCACCACAGCTCCCTATACACAAGTAGCTGGTAGAAAATCATCGTCTGAGTTGCCTCCATTTCACCCAAAGCAATTTCTGCTTTTCTTCGCTAGCGGAATGAGGTCTAGGGGAACCAGGTGTAGGCGAGGGGAGGACACGTTCGTTACCCAAGCCCAAGTCAATCATTGAGCTACTGGGCTGCAGTGACTGCCGGAGTGGTCACATGACTCAAGCCTGTCCAATCAGAGTGAGTTTTAGGATTGGACAGAGTATCTGTACTTCCCTGCCAGAACTGGGCAGAACTATTGTAGAACTGGGCAACTGGAGAGCTCGAGTTGCTCAGCCAGGACCCTCGGCACAGAACTTGGAGATGAAGTCAGCAGTTAGCTGGAGAAAATTTGAATCTTGATGAGGTCATTCACATCCTGAATCTGGCTGTGTCTGAGGCTAACGCTCTCCTGGGCTTTCCTGGACTAACAAGGGCCCGTTTTTGCCTTCACAGTTGCTTGAAACAGTCGTAGCTGATTCTTGCATTTCCAGGAGAAACTCCATGTAAGGAACTAGCCTAGCGCCTGTGCATAAGCACCCAACACAAGTTAGCTATTGGTATTAGCTTGATGAAAGGTTACCATTAACGGTGGTACTGTTGCCATCGTTGTTGTTTTTGGCTCCTTCCGGTGTCGCGGGGTTTGCAGGTGTGGTCCAGGCTTAGCTCCAGCTGCAGGGATCTGGGGTAGCCCAAGGCTGGGGGGTGGGGGACAGCCATAGGGCTGGGTTTGTTTACAAGCTGCCTCCCAGGGAGCGCACCCGATGGCTTCTCCATGTGCGTGTAATGCCGTAATTGCAGCCTTCTCAGCTGTCGGCCAAGGAGACAGCCCAGAAAATGAGATCGACTCAGTAAATATTGAACCAAATTATGCAAATGAGTCACACTAGAGACTCAGCTGCACAGACAGGGTCTGATTGGTGGGCTCAGGCCAAGCTTGCAGGAGGCCCCTCTCCCCTCCCCACCTGCCCCTCTTCACTGTTTTCTGAGCCAAAGGCAGCCGCCTGGGGCCTGCCAGAGAGGCTGGGCCAGCCCTGGGGTGGCGTGGGGCCCCAGGGGTCACCGCAGCCTGCTCCTGATGCCCATCAGGGACAAGGGAGTTGAATAGCTTTGTGGGTGAGGCTTGGGGGGGTGTCTGTGGTTGGAAGGGGGGCTAGTATGTAGCTTCCTGCCACCTCCTTATCTTACTAGAAAAGAGGCTGCCTTGGTAAACAGGTCTCTGAGGCCCCAGACCACAGACCCGGGCATGCTGCCGACTTGTCTCAGCTCATTGGACCAGCAGGTGGGGGGGCACTGCCACACAGGAGCTGGGATTGTGATTTGTTGTTTTGGGGGAGAAAAGCATTTCAGTAGCCCTTGCCTCCTGGCAGGTCAAGGTCCTGAAAAGCCCTGTTGTGGCCCATCCTAAGATTCTGGAAACATAGATTAGAAAGCGGGGTAGGGAATAAAACCCTAAAGCTCCGTCTTGGTAGGGACAGGGGCCACTGTGGCCTTAGCAGTGGTGGAAATGTATCTGGGCTGATGAACTGCTGGGTAGGTCTGTGGGAAATTCATTTATTGTTGTGGAGTGTCATCGAATCCATTCCAACTCACAGCAGCCCCATGTGACAGGGTAGAACTGACCCATAGGGTCTTCTAGGTTGTGATCCTTCCAGGAGCAGACCCCTACATCTTTCTTGTGCAGAGCCATTGGGTAGGTTCGAACCTTCAGCCTTTTGATTAGTGGCTGAGCACTTGCCTGTTGTGCCACCAGGGCTCCTGGAAGTTTATTTACGTGGGGGTATTTTTTCTTTCTTTCTTTCTTTTTTAACTGTGATTTGGGTGAAAATTTACAGAGTAAATTCACTTTCCAAATTGACTGCAATTTACCCCAATGCAACAGCTCCCCTCCCACTTCCTCCTACATGGGAGTATTTTGCCAGAAATTCAAGCTGAATTCAGAAGAAGATGTAGAATGAGGGATATTGTTGCTGATGTCAGACGGATTTTGGCTCAAAGCAGAGAATACCAGAAAGATGTTTGCCGGTGTTTTATTGACTATCCAAAGGTAGTTGACTGTGTGGATCATAACAAATTGTTGATAACATCAAGAAGAATGGGAATTCCAGAACACTTAATTGTGTTCATGTGGAACCTGTACATACACCAAGAGGCTGGCATTCCAACAGAACAAGGGGATACTGCATGGTTTCAAATCAGGAAAGGTGTGTGTCGGGGTTGTATCCTTTCACCATACTTTTTCAATCTGCATGCTGAGCAAAGAATCTGAGAAGGTAGACTATATGAAGAAGAATGTGGCATCAGGATTGGAGGAAGACTCATTAACAACCCGCAATATGACACACCCTTGTTTTTTGAAGATGACTTACAGCATCTACTGATGAAGATCAAAGGTTACACAGCCTTTGGTACGGATTATGGCTCAATATGAGGAAAACAAAAATCCTCACAACTGGACCAATGAACAACTTGTGATCAATGGAGAAAAGATTGAAGTTGTCGAGGATTTAGTTTTACTTGGCTCATGCCAATGAAAGCAGCAGTCAAGAAATCAAATGACATATTCCATTGGGACAATCTGCTGCAAAAGACCTCTTTAAAGTGTTGAAAAGCAAAGATATCACTTTGAGGACTAAGGTGCACCTGGCCCCAGCCACAATCTTTTCAATCATGTGAAAGCTGGACAATGAATAAGGAAGACCAAAGAAGAATTGCTGCCCTGGAATTATGGTGGTGGTGAAGAATACTGAACATACTATGGACTGTCTGAAGAATAAACAAATCTGTCTTGGAAGAAATACAGCCCGAATGCTCATTAGAAGCCAGGATAGAGAGAGCTTATCTCACATAATCTGGACATATTATCAGGAGGGACCAGTCCCTGGAGAAGGACATCATGTTTGGTGGAATGTCAGAGAAAAAGAGGAAGACTCTCAAGGAAATGAATTGACAGAGTGGCTACAACAATGGGCTCAAACGTAGCAAGGATTGTGAGAATGGCAGAGCACTGGGCAGTATTTTGTTCCGTTGTACATAGGGTCACGATGAGTTGGAACCGACTTGACGGCACCTAACACCATTTGAGAAGTCCTTGGATGAGTCAATGGTTATTGTGCTCCTCTACTAACTGGAAGGTTGCAGGTTTGAGTCCACTCAGATGGGCCTCAGAAGAAAGGTCTGATGATCTACTTAAAAAAAAATCAGCCACTGCAAACCCAACAAAGCACTGCTCCACCCTGACACACATGAAGGCACCACGAGTCATGATCCACTCAACAGGCAATTGGTACTGGTATTTGGCTATAGGAGCAGGTCAGGTTGCAGCAAGAGCCTGGAGGAGAAGGAGCAGGGTGGTGGGCTGGGGCCTGCACCCTGAACGGATGGGAGCTGCAGCGGAACTGAGAGTCTTGCACGGGGCACAGGCAACACTCCTCTGAGGCCCGGCTGACAACAGTGTGGTTTGATGAGATGAGGACGGCAGGGTTGGAGAGTCACTTTGGAAACTCAACCATCTGACACTCTGTGTGTCCTGCAAGGTGGTCCCTTTGGGATGGGCATCGGTGGTCTCAGGGGACAACAGGAGCAGTGGCAAAGCATGGCCCAGGGGCCATATAGACATCAGGCGTTGCTGAGGGAGCTGGCTTGGAAGACCAGAGAAGGGTTGTGAATCCTCATGAGTCACCCCCAGGGATGCCTGTCCAGAATAAATTGAGTGGCTGGGAAGGGCTGGACTCCTGGATAAGCAGGTGATGGCGGTTGTGCTCCGTCAAGTATGTTCTGACTCCACATAATGACCCTACAGGACAGAGTAGAACTGCCCCCCTAGGGTTTCCTAGGCTGTAATCTTCACAGGAGCAGGTCACCAGGTCTTTTCTCCTACTGAGCTACTCGTGGGTGCAAACCACCAGTGTTTCCAATTAGCAACCGAGTGTTTAACCACTGCACCACCAGACCACCTTGGATAAGCAGGTAAAGGCATTACATTAACTTCCTATTACTGCTGTAACAGATCACCACAAACTTAATGGCTTAAAACAACATTAGATTACCATCTTACAGAGGTCAGAAGTCTGAAATGAGTCTCTTTTAGCTAAAATCACAGTACTGTAGACAAGCTAAGTTCAGAGGCAATCTTTTGTTTTTCTTTCTTGTATTTTCTTGTTTTAGTTTGATCTTCCATTCTGATAGCCAAAACCTTTCTGATTTTCAATTAAATATCTCTTAATCTTTTCTCTGCCACATTCATAAGACAGAATCTCTATGGGAAATTATCCTGGAAGGAGGAAAGACAGTCTGGTAAATTTAGGGAAATCAGAATTTTCCATAAGGAAAACTTTGCACAGTAACAGATGAGGTCGTGAGCAATGTGTACAGAACATCTCTTGTTCTGCCTGTAAGTCAGTCATGGGGCAGCTAGAGGCCCCCAAGGAAATTCTGTTTCTCTTCCTTCTGACATCAAGTGGCCTTCAACTCCTGGAGACCCCATGAGTGTCGGAGGAGAGCCGTACTCCACAGGCCTCCAGTGGCTGATTTTTCTGGCAGTAGGTCACCAGGCCTTTCTTCTGGAGTGTCTCTGGGGGGACTCTGACCTAAACCTTCACAGGTAGCAGCTCAGCATAATAACCATCTGTACTGCCCAGCGATTCCTCCCCCTGAAATAGCTTTGGACTTACAGCTCTGGTTCACGCCTGCTCGCGGACACACCACTTCCCACAAGCCACAGGCCAATCTTATTATCAATTAACCCTCTGTAAGGGTCTGGTCCCTGTTCACCTCCCAGGCTTATCAC
Source organism: Orycteropus afer afer (assembly GCF_000298275.1). Classification (NCBI taxonomy): domain Eukaryota; kingdom Metazoa; phylum Chordata; class Mammalia; order Tubulidentata; family Orycteropodidae; genus Orycteropus; species Orycteropus afer. The sequence goes on along the minus strand of NW_006921907.1, from coordinate 2,683,850 downwards.
TCCCACACCTCCTCAGGCCACCTGCTAGCCCCAGCCACACCGAAGCGTCACCGTTTCGGCAAACCCCACGCATTCCTACACCCGCAGGCAGGCCTTTGTCCCTCTCGATCCTTTGTCACCTCATCCTCTTCTGTCTTGTTACTCAGGACCCCAGCTCAGGGGTCAACTGTTCTGTGCAGAGTGCTCCCCAATTCAAAGACGAGCACTACGTTTAATCCTCTGTCTTTCAGGGGTGAAGAAAGAAAACAGAATCTAACAAGTTAGGTTTCCAAATACAAAACAATCATAATGACAATCACAGTGGTCTCTACTTCCACTTACAACGTCACACGAGCTCACAGCGACTGGATGAGGCAAGTCTTCCAGTCATCTCCTTTTTTTTCAACTGGTTTAGAGAGATTGACAGGGCGCTCGAAATCACAGAAATGGCCGATGTCAAACCCAGGCCTGGAAGTCAAGTCTGCCAATTCCTGACCCCATGACCTTGACCAGTTGCCATTAAGTTGACTCTGACTCATGTCAACCCATGTGTGTCCAAGTAGAACTGTCCTCCACAGGGTTCACAATGGCTGATTTTTTTTTTTTTTTTTGCAGGTAAATCACCAGGTCTGTCTTCTGAGGTCCCTCTGGGTAGACTGGAACCTCCAACCTTTTCGTTAGCAGCCAAGCCCTCGAGCCATTTTCCTGCCAGGGACTTCAGGGTACAATACGGCCTGCTCACAAAAGGAAGCCACAGGTGGTACACATGTTCAACTTGCTCAGCTGCTGACTGAAAAGTCACAGGTTTGAGTCCACCCAAAGGGATCTTGCAAGAAGGCTTGGTGATCTTCCAAAGCCTCAGCCACTGGAAATCCTGTGGAGCCCAGTTCTGTTCTGACCCAGAAGGGATCACCATGACCGTGACTCAGAATCGACCTGACCACAACTGGTTGTTCACAGAAGGAGCAGAGAGAAAGGGCATGGGCATTCCAAGTTGCTGGCACGGTGCCATAGACCAAGCATGGGAGCTGGCATAGGAAACCTGGCTTTCAGTCCCACGAGCCCACTTGCTTGCTGTGAAATCTTGGGCAGGTTGCTTGGCCTCTCTGAGCCTTGGCTTCCTCATGCCTGCCCCACGAGCTCATTGTGAGGATCAGATGGGACTAGGCACAGACAGCCTGGGGATTGTTGTCAAAAGGCATTGGGAAAGACTTCCTGGCAGGGCAGCAAAACAGAGGAAGGAACAGACGGCCTCTGTCCTTTAGGCCCCAGGGGCAGATACCAGGCCGGCAGAGAACACACAGGAAGAGGCCCAGCTGCACAAGCACTGGCCTTCTCCCGGGGAAGCCCCCCAGCTGTTGAAGGTGTGTGTGGGCAGTGAGGGGCAGGGGGTACAGTCCTCATCTTGGTCCCATCCGGTGCGGAGGGAATCAGGTGTGCTTTGCAGTGAGAAAAAAGGAGTCTTTAGGAGAAACATCCAGACTCACTAAACTGACACATCAGTAAAGAGGTGATTGTTCGCCTGAGAGATGGATTTACCATAGTTTCCTTCCCTTGACCTGCAGATCAGCTCATCTAGTGAACTGAATGCCTGCAGAATGGGGCTGGGGCCTGGCCTGTTTGGGGTCCCAGTCTAGGTAGGCTTGGTCTTTATGTCTTTCTGGTCTCAGTTTCCTTACATAGGACTGATGCTTTATCTGCTACCTACCTTATAGTGGTATGAGGAGCAAATGGAATAAGGAAAATGAGATTCACTTATAAATGACAAAGTACAGACACAATGACATTGGTATTCTACAGAGGTGGGGAACTTGGTGCCTGGGAGACAGGGAGGGAAGGAGGGAGACATTGTACCTTTTGTACATTTGGATGTTTTGAACCATGGGAATGAATTGCTTATTGGACAAATTAAATGTAGAAAAAAATACAAGTGTGATGCAAACAACTTTCATCATCATTATGGACATCATTGTCAGTGTACCATCATCGATTAAAAGGCCCTTTCCCCACAGTCTTCTAGGTTTACTCTCACTGCGTAATCTGAGTCTTCAATCTCCAGAGTTCCTGCTCCCCACACCGGGCCGCACTGTCTCCCAGGCGCCTCTTAGGAGCCCTGTAGATCAGAGTTCTTGGGGAAGGTGGGACAGAGTTGTTTCAGGGTAATATAAGCTACCATAGAATACTAAGCAGCCATTTAAGATTTAGGGTTCTTCCCTATGACCTGGAGGGATCTACTCAAGGTGTTGCTGACCAAACCAAACCAAACTCACTGCCGTCGAGTCGGATCTGACTCATAGTGACCCCTCCTGGGGTTTCCAAGGCAGTATCACTATGGAAGTAGATTGCCCAACCCTTCCAAGGAGTGGCTGGTGGGTTTGAACCACCAGCCTTCTGGTTAGCAGTCAAATGCCTTATGCACTATGCCACCAGAGAAATGCAAAAAAAAAAAAAAAAAAGTGATCATGTTTAATAAAATAAACACCCACAATATACAGCTATAGACAACAAAATGTATAAGACGGTATGGGTGTGGAGAAAAGGGAAGACAAATAAGAAATTGTGAGCAATGATTGCCTGGGGTGCGTAGGTGGGGTGGGGGAACTGGTATGGGGGGATGAGAGTGGAAGGTGCTGATGATTAAAAATAAAAAGGTAATGATGATAATTTCTTAGCCACAACCAAGCACCTTGAGAGAGTGAGTCGCTGGGCCTGTGGGCTTGGGACCATGGTCATGGGGACATCAAGCTCAACTGACACAACATAGTACACAAAAACATTGTTCTACATCCTGCTTTGGTGAGTAGTGATTAGGGTAAAGCTTGTGAGGCCCCATCTAAGATGCAACTAGTGGTCTCTTCTTGTCCAGAGCAAAGAAGAGTGAAGGAAATCAAAGATGTATGGAAACAATCAGTCCAAGGAACTAATGGACCATGGACATTTCAGCCTATGTGACCCCAAGACCAAAAGAACTAGATGGTGCCCAGCTACCAATACCAACCACTTGGAAAGAGATCAAAATTGGAGATGATGGATTGAATGAAAGAGAAAATGTGGAACAAAATTCAAAAACATAAAAGAGACTAGAATGACTAGTTGGATAGAGACTGATGAAACTTCTGAGACTGTGGCCCCAAGTCACCCTCTGGGCCTGGAATTTGACTCACCCCCATGGCTCAACTCTCAGCCAAACGATAGGCAGACCTACAAGCTGAACAACTACATCAAGGAGATGTACTCCTCAGAACAGTCAACTGGGAGATCAGAAGGGCCGCATTTGCCCAAGGAGAAAGCTAGGCAGGCAGGAACGCATAGGAAAGAAGGGCGCAGGGAGGGGTAACCACAGGAAGAAAGTAGGAGGAGATTTGTTACATTATGGAGATTGTAATCAGTGTTGTGAAACAAAATGTGTCTGAACTATTGAATGGAAAATCAACGTGCTTTGTAAAATTGCACCCAACACAATTAATAAAAACCTAAAAACAAATTAACGATATCTTTTCATTTACGAACATTTACATACACTTGTGTATATAAGAGCAAAAAGAGCTGGTAACCAAGCGAATGATGCTGATCTCAGGGCGGGAAGATTGTTAGGTGACAGTTTTTCCAGATATTTATTTGAATAGCCAACCAAACTCACTGCCCTGCTGTCGAGTCGGATCCGACTCATGGCGACCCCTCCTTGGATTTCCAAGGCGGTATCACTACAGAAGTAGATTGCCCAACTTCCTTCCGAGGAGTGGCTGGTGGGTTTGAACCGTCAGCCTTCTGGTTAGCAGTCAAGTGCCTTAGGCACTACGCCACCAGAGCTCCCATTTATTTGAATAGTTCAAATTATTTAAAATGAGCAGATATTTATTAATTAGAAAATGAAAATGTAATTTCAAAGTGAAAGGAAACCAAAATGAGGCAAATACTCAATGTAACTGATATGCACCATTTTAATAGATGGAGTTACATACGAGGCTGGATTTCTTTTAAAATTCAAACGGAATGACGCTCAGACTACTTGCACGAGGGCAGTAGTGATTCAGAAGTAGAATTCCCACCCTCCATGTGAGGAGACTGTGTTCAGTTCTCAGGCAAGTACCTCAGGCAAAGCCACCACCCCTCTGCCACTGGAGGTTTGCAGGGTAAGATGCTGAACAAGTTTCAGCAGAGCCCCAGACTGAGATTAGGAAGAAAGCCCTGGTGGTCTGCTTCCAGGAGGCTAGCCATCGATAATCCTATGGATCACAGTGGTCCATCGCGCGTGGGGTCGCCATGGATCAGGAGCACCCTTGACAGCTGCTCAACAGCAGCAACACTGAGGTCGCAGACAGACCGGACTCTAAGCAAGACTGCATCCCGTCCAAGGGCACCACTGCTTACAAAGAAAAACAAACGTCGAAAACAGTCGTGCTCTGAGTTGGGGCCAAAGTTTTCTCCCACGGAGATTCTCTCTGTCCAGCAAGGACAGTATTTTCAGAGCTGCACCCCTCTGCCAAAGGGGTCCCCACACAGGCTCGAACGGACAAGCAACGTGTTTCATCTTTGCCATAAACAGAAGACCCAGCTGACAAAGATACACTCTTAGGTTCCAAATGAGCTAGATTCTGTTTCTAAGATACACACAGTCCACATAGCAGATTTTAATTTTAAAATGCTTTAATACATTCATTCACCATATATTTAATGAGTGCTTACTACACATCTGGGTGCTCTGGTGGCGTAGTGCCTAAGACATTTGACTGCTAACCAGAAGGCTGATGGTTCAAACCCACTCTTCGGGAGGAAGATCAAGCAATTAACTTCCATAGAGATACTGTCTCGGAAACTCAAGGAGGGGTTGCTATGGGTCAGAACTGACTTGATGGCAGTGAGTTTGCCTTTTTTTTTTTTTTTAACTGTATAGCTATACAAGCGCGCATGCACACACACACACACACCCTAGTTATTTGGGGTATATATTGGGAACAAAATAGACAAAGATCCCTGACCTTGTGGGGCTTATATTCTGGAGGAGGAGCCAACCAGTAATCAATCAATAGAAATGACCTGTTCTAGCCAAGGGGACATAGCACAGGCTGCAGTTACCTTACTGCTTGAAACAACTAAAAAATTAGGCAAAACTTAAGAGACAACTGTTTTTAAGGACACTGGATGTCAGACAACGATTGAAGGGTTTATACCTTGTGTAGAAGTAAAATATATACAACTTTGTATTATTGATATCGTACACACAATTGTATGCTGGGAGGAAGGACATAAAAGCATCCTGTTGGTAGATTCTTTGACTATATGTGAGGTAGGATAACAGTACTTGAAGGTTGACTGTGGTAAGTTAAAGGCGTATACTACAGATCCTAAGGTGACCACAAAGATATCATCACAAAGAGTTATAGCTAGTAAGGTAACAAAGGTGATAAAATGGAATAAAAGTAATATTCATTTAATCCAAAAGAAGACAGAAGGAAAAAAGGAAGGAACAGATGGAGCAAGAAGAAAATAAATAGCAAGATGGTGGGTTTAACCCAACCATCTCAATAACAAGGAGCTCTGGTGGCATAGTGGGTAAGATGTTTGGCTGCTTACAAGAAGGTCAGTAATTCAATCCCACCAGCTGTGCTCTCTCTCTCTCTCTCCATATATATATATATAGTAAAGAATTATTTTTTTTTTAAAAAAGTAATATTTACAAGGCATATACATAACTCATAGCAACCCCCATTGGGTTTCCAAGGCAGTAAATCTTTACAGAAGTAGATTGCCCCATCTTCTTTATGTGGGTTTGAACTGTTGGCCTTCTGGTTGGCAGTCAAATGCCTTAGGCACTGCACCACCAGAGTTCCTAAGAGGTGATAATTGCTATGAAAAGGTTGACCATGGTAAGGGGATTGTGGTTGCAAGAGGGTCAGTTTAAAGTTTTAAATGAAGTGGTCAGGGTAGGACTCATTGAGGAGGTAGCAGGAACTGAGGAAGTCAGCCATTTGAATATTTGTGAGATTCAAGGCTGTAAGGTGCAAACATGTCTGGTGTGCTAGAGAAATAGAAAGGATGGCAAGGAGGCTGGAGTAGTATGAGTAAGAGCAGTAAGGGATGATGTAGTATGAGTAAGAGCCATAATAGATGAAGTCAGACTGTAAGAGGATGTGGATGGAGACAGAGTATGGAGCCCACGATCTTAGTCCGAGTGACGTAGGGAGCCATTGCATGGCTTTGGGGACAAGAGTAACCTTTCTGACTTGTGCTTTAAAAGGATCCTGTATTGAGAAGAGAGAGGTAGGGGAGGGCAATGGTCATTAGGTAGGAAGCTAGTTAACAATCCAAGTGTGACAGAGGCCTGGACCAAGGTAATAGCAGAGGAGGTTGGGAAGAGTGATGGAATTCTACCTTTATTTCGAAGGTGGAGCCAGCAGCGTTACCTGGTGTGTTGGACGTGGAGTATGAGAAGAAAACAGCCAAGATGGAATCCAAGGTTTTAAGCTTGAGCAAATGGAAGAATGGGGTTTCCATGTACTGAAATGGGGAAAGATTGAGAGGAAGGTTTGGATGTGTTCAATTTGCGGTATCTATCAGATGTCCCATGTGAGATGCCAGGACGTTTATAGAGTGATCTGGACTGGAGGTGAACGTCTGGGAGTTATCACCTTAGAGATGGCACTGAAAATATGCTCACCAAGGAAGTAAGTGTAGATAGAGAAAAGAAGGCTAGGAACTAATCCCTGGAGTTACACCAGTTTTGAGAAAGAGAAATCGAGAAACCAGCAAACGAGATTAAGAAGGAACTGCCAGTGAGGTAGGAGGAGAACAAGAGAGTAAGGTGACCTGAAAGCAAAGAAAGTGTATCCAACAGGAGGGAACAACTAACTATGTCAAATGCTGCTGGCAGGTTAAGTAACAGGAGGACTGAGAACTGACCATTAAATTCACAACATGGAGGCCACTGGTGACCCTGAATGGTTTTGGTGGGAGGATTGAAGAGAAAGTCTAATTCGAGTTGATTTAAGAGAGAATGGGAAAAGAGAAATTGAAGGCAGCAAGGGTAAATGACTTAAGGAGCTTTGCCAAAGGGGGAACAAAGGACTTGAATTGTAGCTGGTAAAGAAAGTTGGGTCTGGAGGAATTTTTTTTTCTCAAAGATGAGAGGACTAACAGCATGTTTGTACGCAGATGGGAATGATCTAGTGGAGTGGAAAACGCTGATCATGTTGGAGAGTTGGGGGAGAAGTGCTGGAGAAATGTTTTAGAAGATAAGAGGAGACGAGACTCTTGCAGGGGGATAAACTGCCTTTGGAATTCCTCAACCCCAGTGCTCAGAGCTGTGAGGTTAGAATGATTTTGGTTTATTCAGTGTCATACATCCAGAGAGCATCTGAGCACGAGGGCCATGTATCACTATTTTCTGAACATCTCCACCATGATATCCCACTTAGATGAAGGCTTATGGACACTTGGAAGACAGTTTGAAGAGATGACGGGTAATACAGAATTTTCCCTAGTACTTGTTTGAGCTCTTGTAAACACAATTCTAAGCTCCTTAGGCAACTCGGTGCTGGTTTTGCCAAGCTCTTGAGCAACAGTTACAGTGGGAGTCCTTCCAACTCCCAGTCAGCAATGTCATGAGGCCTCCAAGTTTCATATACAGCCTCTGATTACCACTCTGCTACCATCACTACTGAGGGTGAAAACCAAGGGAAAGTTAATATTTAAGTGTAATCAGTAAGAAAGAGTAAGATGAAGGAGCTGCCAAAAGGGTAGGAGGAGTCTACATACATATTTTTATGTGTTGCAAATATATTCAGGTTTATAGCAGAGCAAACAAGGCAAAGCTATGAAAACTTAGCCGTAACCAAACAGCTTGTGGGAATGATTCACTGGGCTTGGGGGCACAGTTCCAGGGGACAGCTAAGTCAATGGCATAACATAGTTGACAAAGACAAGGTTCTACACTCTGTTGTGGTGAATAGCAACTGGGATCTTAAAAGCTGGCAAACAGCCATGTAAGAAACTACTACTGGTCTCTCCCCATCTGGAGTCAACAAGAGTGAAGAAAATTTAAAAACTCGAGGAAACAATTAGTCCAAGGGACTAACGGACCACATGAACCCCATCCTCCACTACCCTGAGGCCAGAAGAACTAGATGATGCCCGGCCACTACTACCAACCTCTGCTCAGGAATCACAGAAAGCCTGGACAGAATGGGAGAAAAACGTAGAACAAAATTCAGAATCATGGAAAGGACTAGACTTACTGGTCTGATAGAGACTGGTGGAACCCCAGAGACAGTGGCCTTTAGACACCCTTCAGACCTGGAACTGAACCCAACCGTGGGGAGCGCCTTGCAGCCAAAGAACAGACAGAACTCTAAAGTGAACAATAACACTCACGAGGAACATAATCCTCAGAATAATCCACCACATATAACCCAAAGGGCAGCATTTGACCCCAAAAAAGCCCTCAGATGGCAGGCAAGATTGGGAAGGAAGGATGAAGGAGATGGGGAACCCAGGGAGTAAGCAGGAAGACAGCTGTTACATTGAGGGAACTGCAGCTAATACTACAAAACAAAGTGTGTCTAAGTTGTTGAATGGAAATCCAATTTGCTCTGCAAACTTTCACCCAAGCCATAATTAAAAAAAAAAAAAAAAGAAAGAAAGGTAGGAGGAGAGAGAAGTCTTGTGGAACCCCAGGGAATTGAGTGTCGTGCTGGATGGTATGATCAACATGAGACTACTGCAAAGAGGTCAAGTAAGATAAGAACTGACAAACGCCCACTGGGATTGGCAAAAGGTAGCTATCGATCTTTGTCCAAGCAGTTTCAGTGGCGGGGTTGGGAGGACGCCAGCTTGCTATGGGTTGAGGATGTGTGGGAGGCTAGGAAGTAAAGACAAATTGTGGGGACTATTCGATTTATTTGGCTGTGAAGTGAGAGAAAGAGATTATGATGATATCGTAAGGTCAAGGCAAGATGGATAGAAAGTTATCGCAGGATGGGAGACACTGAGAGTGTTTGGTGGTGTAGCAGTTAAGGCATTTGGCTGCTAACCAAAAGGTTAGTGGTTCTAACCCACCAGCCGCTCCATGGAAGAAAGATGAGGCAATTTGCTCCTGTGAAGACTTACAGCCTTGGAAACCCAATGAGCTGGAATCCAGTCGATGGCAGGGAGTATATGCAGAAAGGAGAGAAGCAGAGGAGGAAAAATGGAAGATGAAAGACCACACAAGTAAAGTGAGAGAAAGAAGAAAGTGAAAACACAGACATGTTTTGAAGTGAGAAGAAGGTGGGGCATTCACAGCTGATGGTTGTAGTCAGTGTCATCGGAGGCAAGCTTCTGTAGGGTGAGGGCCTTTGAAAAGAGTTCAGAGAGTCAGCTGAGCCAAGAACAATGCCACGGCTGGATGATAGGATTGTGGAGTCACAGCATATGTCCAGCTGACTCTGTCAACATGGGTTTAGAAGTTCCTTGCTTCTCCAGAAAAGAGGCAAGTCAACATGGCAGAAGGACAAGGAGTGGTAACCTGGGCTCTAAAGATTATTGTTGTTGTTGTCATGTGCCGTTGAGTCAGCCCTGACTCATAGCGACCCCTCCTTGGGTTTCCGAGGCAGCATCACTACGGAAGTACATTGCCCCATCTTCCTTCCCAGGAGTGCTGGTGGGTTTGAACCGCCAGCCTTCAGGTTAGCAGTCAAGTGCCTTAGGCACTATGCTACCAGAGCTCCTGCTCTGAAGATTAGGACTAATCAAAACCATAAATAAGAGACTTGTCAAGCATTATTCACGCACGCCTGTCCCCTGGAGATGGCTGCTAAGAAGCAGCTTACCATCTGTCCTTGATCTTTCTGACCTGTTGAGATATGTTGGGATGACAGAAACTCAGCTTCTCTCCCCCACCTCCTTTTTTTTTTTCCAACTTCCCCCCTTCTGTGAAAAGAAATTTGAGGATCAAGGAGGAACTATTTAGAATAGTTCCAGATGGCTCCGAAAGGAAAAAAAAAAAAAAAAAATCAGGTAAAGTAGGGCTCTGTATAGTAAAAGCAGGCCAAAGAAGCTTCTCAAAGCACAGTAAGGCCAAGGTGGTTGTGGTGCAAGGAAGGGAGTCAACATTTTCTTAATAGAAGGAGTCCAGGCTGATATCTTTGGAAGAACATTATTGCCTTCAGTGGTGAGGTGTGTTGCCCGCAGGCAATTCAGAAGGAAACAATGAAAGTTATCTCTGACAAGGAGATCAAACCACAACTAGAGCACCCCCTGTCTCCCCTAGCCCCCTCCCACCCCAAGTCACAGGACTGATTCTAACAACAGGTGCAGGCACCTAGCTGATAACAACTGGTGAAGCTTGGGATCCCAGAGGTTGGAAGATGCGAGAACTGAGAGTAGGATTCCTTTGCTGTGTGAGGAGAGTGGGCTTTCCCAGTGGGATTGAGTACGGACATGGGGTGAAGGGGTTACCTAGAGGGGGTGTGTAGGAGATAGCAGACAGTGAGGGACTGAAGAGTCAGAGAAAAGAAGGGGTGCGGATGTGTTTGTATGGATTGCAGGGTGTGCTTATGGTGTGCCCTGTGCTTAGAAGAGCTGATGCTGGCGTTACACTCTGAAGCTGACATCTTGGCATTCTTAGTAATTTTTGAAGAAGGGGGCCTCACATTTTCATTGTACATTGGGTCCTAGCAATTATGTAGCTGATCCAATGGGAAAGCTTCCAAGAATCGGTTAAAGTCATTACTACAGCTTTGGGTTGCTGTTTAATACTATGGCAACCAAGCCAATTGTACACCACCAGGCAGGAAGCCCCACAAAGCAACCAACATCTCCCCCAAGACAAGAGACTCTCAGCCTGGCTCCCTTCATACCACGCCCCGTAGGATACAAACCAATTGCCATTGAGTCAGTTCCAGCTCACAGTGATCCCCTGTGTGTTGAGGGGAAACTGCGTTCCACAGGGTCGCCAGTGGCTGGTTTTTCAGAAGCAGATTGCAAGGCCGTTCTTGTGAGGCTCTTCTCAATCAACTCAAACTACCAATCTGTTTAACAGCAAGCTCATTAACCATTTGTACCGCCCAGGGACTTGCCCCATAGGAAAGAAGAGGATAATGCTTTCGCTCTCACCCGCGTACCTTCACACCTCCCCAACACCCCCCATCTTCCCATCTGACCTAGAACAGAGTGGCCCAGTTACATCCTGGTAACCAAGGTAACTGCTCTCATACCCAAGGGGTAGCATCGTGTGGTGGTAATGGTCAAAGATCTGTGTACTTCCTTGTTTCTTTCAGTAATTCCTTCTGTTTCTCTCACTGCTCTCTGTCATTCATTCAACAGCAATTTATTGCTGGATAGTTACTGTGTGACGGAGTGTTCTTCCTCCAACATACCTACTCAGATTTCAGCATGCCCCAACCACTGTTAAAGTAAAGGAAACTCACAAAGAAAGGCCTGGAACTATCGAGAGGGAACAGGTGGTTCTTCAGAGAGTTCCACATCCCATTTCCCTCACCTCCTCTTCCCCTTTGAATTCAAAAACCTCTTTTGTTTTGGAAACCATGGTGGTGATGTTTGCACAACATGATTGATGTCACTGAACTAACTATACATGTACCCGTGTACCCGTGTTGAGATGGTAAGTGTTTTGTTATATATATATATATATATATATATATACACACACACACACACATACCACAATTAAACAAACAAAACAAAAACCTTCTCTTCTCGTATTGCAAGTTCACTATTCAAAAAGTAGGAATTTATCTTGCAGTATGAATTTAGAACTTTAGCCAAACATTTCCATGTGGAATTTGATTGCTCCATAGTCCTTTTCTCCAGTGGTGCCTGGGTGGAGGAGGGAGGCACAAAGAAAAGAACCCAACTGAGCTAATTGTCTGACATATCAACCATAGGAGGAGTCCCATACAAATACCTATTTCTAATACATTCTCAGTGTAAAAGATTATGGTGCTATTGAGTAGATGGAAGAAATGGGATTTTCCTCTTATATCACGTCTCCACACCTTCCATGCCCTCCACCATGACCACAGTTTTGTGCACACTCTCAGTCCACATTCTTTCTTTCCTTTAAATCTGCATGTGTGTTGTGTGTGCATGTGTGTGCACTTTACGGATCAATTTTTAAGTTAAAACAATTTTGTGGAATTACAATGTACATAATGTTCTGAAATTTGTTTTTACCTACTGGTACCTAATTCCACCATAGCTCATATAGCTCTATGTAATTCTTTGCCAAAGGTAGTGTAGTGATACCTTGTGCAGGTGTATCAGCATTTTATAATTCCATTCTTGCTATATACTTAAGCTGCATGCAGTGACTATCATCAACGGTGCTATAATGAGCATCCTTGTTTATACATATTGTGCCCATGGAAAAGGGTTTTGTCAGGAGAGATGTGTGGAAGAGGAATTTCCAGATCCTAGGTTATGCTTCTTCTTGCAACTGCTAAGTTTCAATTAAAAAACTCTTCACCAATTTCCTCTCCCACTAACAATATATGAATGTGTCTTTTTCTAAACTCTTTGCGAATGTTTAGTATTGCTCTTCCACTGCTGGTACAATTCTCCTTTTGCTGATTCCTAATGAAGTGGAACGTCCTTTAACTCATTTCCTGGGCGTTCACATTTCTTCTTCTATGAACTGTTCATATACTTTATCCATTTCATCCTAAAAACAACAACCCTAAGAGGTAGATACTGTTCTTATCCCCATTTTACAGAAAAATAACTAAATAGCCAGAAGTGAGGCATGAGTTAGCTGTGCCAAATTTGCCAAAAAGTCAACTAAAATGAGGACTAAGAAATGGCCATTGGATTTGACAAGAGGGAAGTAACTGGATTTCATTACAGACACTATGAACAATGGAAGACATGGCAACTTGGGAGGCAGTAGGATTGGGTTTGAATTTTGGCTCCACCATTTACTAGTTGTGTGACCTTGGATATGTTACTTACTTAACCTGTCTATAGACTTTGGGGGAGCTCTGGTAGCATAGTGGCTAAGACACTTGCCTGCTAACCAGATGGCTGGCGGTTCAAACCTACCAGCCACTCCTCGGAAGGAAGGTTGGGCAATCCTACTTCCGTAATGATACTGCCTCGGAAACCCAAGGAGGGGTCTCTATGAGTCGGGTTTGACTCAACGGCACATAACAACAACAACAACAATAGACTTTGGTAACGACATTTACCTTATGAGTTGTTGTAAAGCTTAAGTGAGATAAAAACAAAAAAAAAACAAACTCATGGCCGTCAAGTTGGACCCCTCCTTGGGTTTCCAAGGAGGTATCACTATGGAAGTAGATTGCCTAACCTTGAACTTCAGGGGCATCTAGAAGGTTGGTTAGCAGTTGAATGCCTTAGGCACTATGCCACCAGACTTCCCCTTAAGTGAGATAAAGTTTGTGAAATTGCTTGGCACTCAATAGACAATCCATATTGGTTTCCATTTTTAGGCAGCTGTGGAGAGGCAGGAACCTGGAATAGCCTCAGGGAAGAGGTGTCCGTAGGTTTTGTTTATAAAGCACCAGGAGTATTTATTTTCAAACCAAAGACAAAGGTTATTGATCCAGAGGCCTGAGAGTTGGGGCAGCTGATTCTGTCCAAGAGGGAAATGAGAGCAGTTTTCCACCATCCGGTCCCACGCTGAGCTCTTCATGCCTCTTGGCATCATTGTTAAAGAAATCCTAGGTCATTAGGTTTCATACTAGCCAATCACTATTCTGTCTCCTATTTAGTGCTGGCTTCGGTAGGATGGATGAGGCTAAAGGTGACTTCTTTGTCTAAAACCTTGAACAGCAGGTTCTGAGCAAAATTGGTATTTATATGGAAATACGCCTAATGACTTAGACAAGTTTCTAGAACTTGTGAAAACTCAGACTCTATTGTAATAAGACCATGGTTTCCACACGGGTCCCTCCAGTGCATGGAGAAAAATAGATCAAATGCATCAGAGGAGCCTAATTCAGGGCTGTATTTGTGATCACTTCCTATAGAAATCTCTGTGACTATTGATAGAAGACCAAAATAAGGGGTCACTGTCCAGGGCAGTGAATAGGGGTTAGGTTCAGTCCCTGTCCCAAATGGTCAGGTCCAGAGTCTTCCAGTTCTTGGTCCCAGGAATAACAGAGAAATGCCGGGAGCTGAGTAGGGAGACTGCCAAGGGATGTACATAAGAATGAGAGAAGGCAGAGGGTGCACAGGACAGGAAGGACAAACAGAGGTCATATGAGTGCTCACTCCAAACCCTTGGGTCCATGGCAGACACTGCTAATCCACCACAATTCTTTCCCACTAAACCTAAACTCAGGGAGCTCTGGTAGCGTAGTGGCTAAGGCACTTGACTGCTAATCAGAAGGCTGGCGGTTCAAACCCACCAGCCACTCCTCAGAAGGAAGATGGGGCAATCTACTTCCGTAGTGATACTGCCTCGGAAACCCAAGGAGGGGTCGCTATGAGTCAGGTCTGACTCGATGGCACATAACAACAACAACAACAACAAACCTAAACTCAGTGTCTAGCCCTAACCCTAACATGTCTCACCATAGAGCGTCATCAACTACTTGGTCTACAAGACAAACTTAGTTAATATTCCTGAGTTAAGGGCATCTTAACTAGCAGGTGCTAAATTTAACTTTCAATAGTCCAGCTCGAGGAGAGCCCTGTGGTGTTTAAATAGCATCTTACACCATTTGGCCACCATCTCCACTCTTTTATTGTATTAAACTTTTATATTTTTTAGGAGAGTATAGGCTTTGAAATGGAAACTTCAGGGGCATCTAGAAGGTTCTTCTCAAATTTAATTTGCATTCAATCTTGTTAAGGGAAGAGTCTGATTCAGTAGGTGTGGGAAGGGCTCTGAGATTGTGCATTTCTAACAAGCTCCCAGGTAATGCTGATACCGATCCTGGACCACACTTTGAGTAACAAGGGAAGAGACCACATTAGGCATTGGCTCAACAGAGAGGAAAATTTTAGACAGGCAAGATCCTAATAGGCTACCAGTGTTCTAGAGAAAACTTGGCAAGGTCCTGCAGCCACCTGAACAAGCACTCCGGGATGAGGTAACTCTTCCATGAAGACCCATGTTATGAAATACATAAGCAGCTTGAAGAGGATGTACACAGCACACTCTCATTGTCTGGTGTGCAAGTTGCTGTTCACGAACAGGGAAGAGTGACGGCTGTTTGGGGACCTGACACACATCTCCTGGGAAACAAGGCAGTGAATGGGCTGCCAGGAGATTTCTAGAAGTTAGCTGGGGATCAGGACAGGGTAAGGGCAAAACCAAAGTATCCTGGAAGAAGAGATAGTGGCTGGGGACTCTGCCGTTTGTCTTGATAGTTCAAGGTTTTTCAGGTCCAGAGGTAACCCTGCAGCCACAATCAACCAACTACAGATGATCTCTGTTACTGTCGTTACCCTCTCATTCAATTATCGGCAGAGCATATACGTTAAAGCAGCCTCTGTGCTCAGAGAGAGAAGTTGAATTAAAGATGGTTTGTCCACTGGCTCCTTCCACACACATGTTTCATATGGGTCAAAACTCTGTCTAGATGCTGGAGTATTTAGATAAGCACCTGGATGCTAAAGGGGATAGAGAAGAGTGTTGGGGAGTAGTTATCATCACCCAATATGGGCCTCCTGGAGAATTTTCATACTAGGGCTGTGCCACCGTGGAGACAGCAGTGTGATGGAAAGGATACGGCTTTGGATTTGAATTTCACCTCCTCACTAATGCATCTGTGACCTTGGGTGACTTATTTAATTTCACTGAGCTTGTTTTCCTTGCCTGCAAAATATTACCTCCTTGCAGGACTGTTGTGAGCACTGAATGAAGCAATGCATGTACAAGCACTGAGCAGAGGCCTTCCTCTGTCCAGGCACTCACATACAGTGGCTCCTTTCCCTGCTCCAATGTACACATTTCCTCCAAATATGTAGCTTTTGCCTCATGCAGGGCTGGACAAGAGTGCCCACGGATCTCACCCACCTTCTGGCTGGATCGCCTTCCTCTTCCACCCCCCATGACAGCACACCATCCAGCTGGAGCCAGCTAAGAGGAAACACATGGAAAATGGGAATAGTTAAGAGCCACTTCCAGGCTCCTGTGAGGATTTAATGAAGTCCTGGATTTGGAAATATCTTGGGTGACCATACGTCATAGTGTATCCAGAGCAGTCCCAGTTTGTATCTGTTGTCCTGCTGTTCTGTTTAGCAGTATAACACTTTCAAGTGTTTCAGTTTGGATGATCAAGTATAAATAAACTTATAAACTCTAAGGGGCTATGAAAATATGAAGCAGTGTTTGCTATAGTTGTGGCTGGAAGTTATTGGTGCTAACTGCAAAATAAGGCAGGGAAAGAAAGTACAAAATGTTTTCTCTTCATCCTTAACACTTAACCAGGCGCCCTGGTTCCTACCTTTGTTACTTGGGGGACAAGAGGAAAGCCAAGAAATTATGACGATTAGGTCATAATTCCTCAGGAGCAGGAAATTCTCCTTGAGCAGAATAGGAGTAGGTTCCTCCACCCATGCCCCCTGTCAGCCACCTGGCTCCTTCCAGCACTGCCCCACAGCCACTGACTCACAACCATGCAGGCCTGGACCCGTGCTCACATGGTATACACTGAATCTCCACTCTCTCCTGACAATGAGGATGGTAAACATTTTCCTGAGAATGAAAACCCACACAGGCCTCTCAGAGGCCAGATCCCGGCTGGGCCCCCTGGATTGCTCAAGCATCTCTCTCCTCTTCATCCCCCGCACCTCCCCCCCCCCCCCCCCCCCTTTTTTTTTTTTTTTTGCCTCTTATGGAAACTGTGTGAAGATTGAGCAATGCTCTGGAATAACTGGGTCAAGTCAGGCCTGAGGAGGGAGGAGGAGACAATCGGGCTGTGTTGGAGACTATGTGTCAGGCATCAGCCAACACACTATTCACTGAACAGGAAAATCTGGAACATCCACACACTGACTACTCAGTTACCCATCACTTCCTGGATTAAACCTAGCTCCAGCTGGTAAGCCAGGTAACCTTCACCAGCAGGTCTCTGCTGTCTCCTCAGCCTCATCTCCCTCCACTCCCCAACATGCACCTCATCTTCAACCCCATGGACTCTCCTATGTCCCCTGACCATGTCCATCATCCAGGCGTCTGTACCATGCCCGTGCTCTTCCTTTCCCCACATGTGCTCTCTCTCCCCTCTTGGTTCCTCTGCAAACTCCTACTCCACCATCTGCTTTTCTGAGATTTCCCTGACTGTCCCAGGCAGCGTTAGCTGCTTTCTCCACATTTCTTCCAAAGCATAGCACTTGTATTGCCATGAACACTATACATATATCTGTCTCCCAACTCATCAGACCGTGAGTTACTCAAGAGAGGAACATCTTACTCATCTTTGTATATTCAGAGCCTGTCACTCTAGTCAGTTCCTGTGAGGTGCTTTGTAAATGTGTGTCAAATGGAGGAATGAATGAGTGAATGTAAAAGTAGTGGTGAGGGGATTGGCTATAGGGTCAAGAGACCCTGATGGGTGTGCCCCAGCTCTGCCAGTGACCACGGCGTGATCTTGGCCAAGACACTTAACCTCAGATGCCTCTCCAACACAATAGTAGCAATAACACCCACACCATCTAGCTCCTAGTGTTGTGGGGAGGACCCAATGACATCATTTGTGGGAAAGTACCTTGCAAGCTGAAAAGAGGAATGCATGCCCCCCCAACACCATGAAGTCTGATTGGGCTTTAAACACCTCACTCCTGAGCTAGGTGAGTGCTAGGAAAGAGATGTCATGCCGTCCGAAAACTCCAGGAAAATGTTAGAAGAGACATGTTTCAGTGTAAGTACAAAGACAAATGTGTGCTTATATGGAAATGTGTTTTTAACAAATATAACATGAGAATGGAATCTGTTTTTTCCTTACATAAAGCCCTCATAGCTATTTAATTCCACCTGGAGGAGCGAGTCAGGCACTGAGCAAGGAAGAGCCCTTATTCTATGTTTGGGAAAGAATTTTTGGTAGCTATCTCGTGGGGATCTGAGGAAAGCAAAGGATAAACCAAGTCATTGGTTCTGAAGGATCCCAGAGAGTATTTAGTCTGACCTCACCATTTTCCAGGAGATCCAGGGAGGTGAAATGATTTGCTCAAGAAATCAGTAAACGGGAGAACTGGGAATGACCTTCTGTCTCTTATTCCACTGATCTTTCTCCCACATACCAAGTCCCATGACCCCAGACTCACAAGACATTTCCTCACCAGAGTCTGTTGGTGGTTGTTGAGTTTAACAGGTGTGAGTAAGGTTAATCATCCAAGGAAATACTCTTTATAGCAGATGTCATCTTTCAGCAAATATTGTGCTCAAATGAACACTTTCAAATTGATGACCCTCAGCTCCCTCTTGCCTCCCTTCTGATAATCATCTTCCCTATCTCATATCTCAGATACTTTTGAAGCAACATTTATCCCTTTAACATGTTTATAAATCGCCATCAATGCATCTGAGTAGATGCTGAGTGACGTGTTGGATTCTGGAACAATGAGACACAGATCCAAAACTACAGGGTGCTGAGGACTGGTCACTGGCGCCCTGCATTTCAGTCCCCTAGCTCTGCTACCAACTGGATGTTGGACCTCAACAAGGCATCTATGTCTTCTGAACCTCAGTTTTCAAATCTGTGAAATAACACTGAACTCTTTCCCAATCTCAACTCTATGAAATTAACTGGGATTCTGACAAGAACAGGATGCTCCATTCAGATCTTTTTTCTTAACTCAAATGTCATCCCTAACCCAATCTAGGGGCACATGGTGGGGTTGGGTCAGACACTGTGTAAATGGCCTTTAAAATATTTGAACAATATGTTAAGTTAAATAGCAGCATCAGTCAGGAGCCAAGCAATGGGCCAGCAATTCTGCTCCCCTCTCTTCTCCTGCCACTCCTCAGAAGGAAGATTAGACAATCTATTCCCATAGTGATACCGCCTCAGAAATCCAAGGAGGGGTCTCTACAAGTCGATGGCAGTGAGTTTGGTTTTGTTTTGGTCTCTTCTCCCTCTGTGTACTGTACTCCTTTCCTCTCAGTCCTGGCCTATAGGGATGTCAAGGAATAAAAACTTATGACCTATATTCATTGATTTGGGAGTTCTGGTGATGTAGTGGATAAGGCATTTGGCTGCTAACCAGAAGGTCAGTGGTTCAAACCCACCAGCCACTTCATGGACGGAAGATGGGGCAATCTACTTCTGTAAAGATTTACCATCTCAGAAACTCAATGGGGGTCTCTATGAGCCAGAATCAACTAGATGGCTGTGAGTTTGTTTTTGGTTTATATGCATTGAAACATTATTCACAGTAATTAAAAGGTGAAAGCAACCCGAACATCCATCAAGAGATAAAAGGATAAACAAAATATAAGATATCTATACAATGGAATATTATTTAGCCATAAAGAGAAATAAAGTTTTCAAACATACTACTAGGATGAACCTTGAAAACATTATGGTAAGTGAAATAAGCCAGACACAAAAAGACAAATATCATATGATCCCACTTATCTGAAATATCCAGAAAAGGAAAGTTCATAGAGACAGAAAGTAAATTAGTGGTTCCCATACTCTGGGAGGAGGGGAAAATGGAGAGTTATTAGTTAATAAGTATGGAGTTTCTATTTGGGGTGATGAAAAAAGTCTTGGGGACAAATAGTGGTGATGGTTACAAAAACAAACAGAAAAACCCTGCCCTCAGTCTCGGTCACATTTCTTTTTATTTATTGTTACTCTACTGAGTCCCTGGCTGGTGCTAATCGTAACACCCTTGGCTGTTAACTGAAAGGTTGGAGGTTTAGGTTCTGCCAGAAGTGGCAGAAATAGAGAATTCCATAACCTTTCTGTCCTCCCTCAAGCCCAGAGACACAGGTACCTCAGAAGAAAAGCCACTGAGAACTCTATGGAGCACAGTTCTACTCTGACACTCAGGGGGTCACCATGAGTCAAACTCAACTCCACAGCCACCAGTTTCAGTTTTAATATTATTTCGTTATTCACTGTTTTCCCTTTTAGCTGTTATTTTTTCACTCTATTCCCCCCTTCTCCCTGGTCACCTAATCAACACTCAATTTCAACTACCACCTAAATGCTGAGGACAGAACCATATATGATCTTCCTTTGACTATTTCCTCTGAGTTCAGATACACACCCAACATTTCCATCCGAATACCCTTATTCCTGTCAAATCCAACATCTCCTCCTCAAGCCCTCCTTTCACCTGTTATTTCTCTCCCAGTCTTTTCCATTCTGGAATTGGCACTATCATCCAACCAGTTGACCAAGTGAGATGTTGGACATGTGTCCTGGAATTCATCCTGGAGACCTCCCTTGCCTTGCCTCCCCCAGCCTTCAGTTAATCAATCCTGTGGGTTCTCCCTCCTTAACCTCACTCAACCCTTCCTTTGCTCTCTATTTCCATCACTTCTGTCCTAATTCCTGCCTTATCATCTCACACCTGGACCATTGAATCAGCTTCTTAATGCACTTTCCTGCCTCTTCCTTGGTGTCTCTTCTTCCTATTTGTCTCCCACACTGGAGTTTAGAGCCTTGCTTCTCACCCTTGATTGCACATTGGGATCACCTGGAAAACTGTCAGTCATTGATGCCTGAGTCCCAACCCTAGAGACTCCAATGTAATTTTTCTCAACATGGCTCCATTTAGGGATTCTTAAGTGCTCTTTAGTGATTCTAACATAAAATCAAGACCTCTGAGTTAAAATAATCTTTCTAAAAGTACTTGCAGAGCAGCAATCTAGATGCAACGATGGGTCTTTCCTCTTCCAGAGCAGAGAAGAATGAAGAAAACGAGAGACACATGGAAACAATTAGTCCGAGGGACTGGTACACCATATGATCCTCAGCCTATATGACTCTGAGACCTGGGAAGAACTGGGTAGATGCCCAGCTGCCACTATCAACCACTTGGAAGAGGATCTATGTAGGAGATCCTGGATAGAGTGGAAGAACAATGTGGAACAGAACTCAAAATCATAAAAGAATAAATTTAAAAAAAAAGGGGGGGGGATCAGGTTTGCTGGTCTGATAAAACCTGGTGGAACCCCTGAGACTATGGCCCCTAGCTGCCCTTCAGCCTTCAGGTCAGACCCACTCCTGTGGCTTCCAGCCAAACAAGACAGGTATATGAGCTGAACATTTACATTAGGTAGATACACTCCTTGGAGAAATCAATCATGGGAGACCAGAAGGGCTGTGTATGCACAGGGAGACAGCTGGGGGGCAGGAGGGCATGGGAGGGAAGGACGCAGGGAAGAGGTGGCTATGGGGAAGAAGTGGGAGAGGAGCTGTTGCATTGTGGGAGATTACAGTCAATGTCATGAGACAAAGCGTATGTGAACTGCTGTATGGAAGATGAATTTTCTCTGTAAACTTTCACCCAAATCACAATAAAGTAAAATAAAAAGTAAATAAAACCATTTGCAGGATAAAATCTAAGCTATATAACTGGTATACCAGCGTGTCCCCAGCCAGACCACAGCCTAGGACCTTAACTTCCCAAGTGATTCCAGTGTGCACTCAAGGGAGAGACCACTGCTGTCTACTGCAGTGCACAGGATGAATTTGATGGAGAGAGACTAAGAGGCAAGGAGGCAGTTAGGAGGCTGGTGCAGCGGTCCAGGTGAGAGATGATGAGGCAAGAACTGGGGCAGGAGCGGCAGAAATAGAGAATTCATGACCTGTTTGTCCTCCCTCAAGCCCAGAGGTATAATTAGTAAAAATACTCCTGGAGGCAAAATCCAATGTGCCTTCCCCAATTTTGCTATGTTGTACATCCTCCCAGGAAGGGAAAGAGCTTGAGTAGGCACCTTAACTATTCCCCTAGTGAAAGGTAGGGGAAGAGGCCCCAGTGACTAGCGCGCAGATTCACTAAGTCTCAAAAATGGTGTAAAGCCATTCTTTCCCTTCCCCTTGCTCACCTGTCCATTCTGAGCCCACCTAAACTAGTCTTCAAGGTTGCCTTCTTCCCTGGTTACTCCTCTTTGTATTTCATAGTCTGTGTGTGTGTGTGTGTAACCTCTGCCTTCTCCTGGGGTTCTGTTCCTCCTTCTCTTGGTTTTGATGTGTTAGTCAATTGGATGCATGTGGTTTTCCCCATAACTAAGCTGGTGGGAGTGAGATATGGGGACTCTTGGAACCCAGGTCTGTTTGACTGCACAGTCCATGCTCTTTCCACTGTACCAAGCATCCTCTAGTCACTTTGTTTCTCTGATAAATCAAGGCTTTTCCAAGAGCAATCTAATCTGAACCATCTGAGATCAGAAAACAGATGTGCAAGGGTGAGCATTTCCAACGCTTGTGCTCTCCAGATGGTTTGCAGTAAGGGCCACAGTCCTCTCAGGATTTGTTGGAGCCAGAAGGGCCCACTAAAGGACGGTGCTGATGGAGAGGTTTTGGGGGGAGTAGAAAGCACAGGGTTAGGAATCAGTAAAACTGCCAGCAACCTGAGTGGCAGGCCAGGGCAACTCAAGCAAGTCACTTAGCCTCTTTGTGTTCATTTTTCTTATCTATAACAAAGGATAATATGTTCCTTTTCCATTTGCTGTGAAGAACTTTTAAAAGATGTCTGGAGAAGTGCTTTATAAACTGTGCAGAACTCTGAACACATAAGGCATCCTGATTCCACATGCAAGTGCAAACAGTTGATGTCTGGAAGTGAACCGTGAGGCTGATGCCTTTGTTGGAATGCCCAAACTGACCAGGCATTGGATTCATCAGGCTGTTCACGTGGTTTTCTAACAAGGGATCATAATTTGTTTTGGGATATCCAAAAACTCCTGTAAAACAACACTCTGCAAGATGTAACATATTGAAGATTAAGATGTATGGGCATGACACCCAGATTTAGAACAAAATGGCTCTCCAGCAATTTGAAAATCTAAAGCCAAGTTTTGGACAGAAGTGTTTCATGTCCAGCCAAAGAAAGAAAGCGTCCGATGGAGAAGGCCCAGGGGGTGTCTCTAGCGTCTAAGCAGTGTTTGCAAACCTGAGGGTCCTCAGGGGTGAAGCAGTGGGGTTAAGACAGTAGCGGGCAGTAACGGAGGCTAAGCTTCTGAGAGACTATTGGTGGGGACAGCAGCTTCTCAGCAGTTACTCAATGAGGCTGTATAGGCATGGGGGCTGAGAGGACCTGATTTTCTGATTTTGGAGGAGAAACTGGAAATCTAGGTTTCTGTATGCATATGTGTGTGAAATTTCCACAGTTTTAAATGCAAGCAGTCAGAAAAAAAGTTAAAACACTGGAGGGCCAAACCAAACAGATGAGGTGGTTGAATTTGGTCCTCAGGCCACCCACTTATAACTTCTGCTCTAGACCACCTGGCTGTCCAGTGGAACTACCTGGGGAAGTTTTAGAAATTCCAGGGCTCAGGCTTTATCCCAGATCAATTAAATGAGAATTCTTGAGACTGAAGCATGTATACAACCTAAAGCTGCCCGGGTGGTTCCAGTGTTCAGAGCTCAGTTAGAGAACTAGAGCTTTGGAGCCTGGCTACGTAAAGTCCTCAGCATCCCCCAGGAGCCTGCCAGGGTCTCTGTGGATGGGGCCAGGAATCAGTATTATAACAAACAATGATTCTTTTGTGTGTGTGTGTGTGTGTGTGTGTGCATTTTAAAGCACTTTTATGTTTATATTTTAAAGTTAGAGAAAATTTCTAGTAAGTTTACCCACTTGCTTTATCACACTTTTTGGTTAACAATAGAAAGTTGGAGATAACTGTGGTCCTTTATGCTCCTCAGTGAAGGAGCCCTGGTGGTGGTGCAATGGTTAAGCACTCAGCTGCTGATCAAAGGTTGGCAGTTCGCACCTACTGGGCGGATGTGAGGGAGAAAGACCTGGTTCCCGAAAAGATTAAAGGCTAGAAAACCCTGGGGGCAGTTTGATGCTGTCACATAGGTCACTGTGAGTTGAAATTAACTCAACAGCACCTAACAATACTAAAATATACATTTAACTCAAAATGCTTTGTTGTTGTTGTTATTTGCCAGTCGAGTCGGCCCCGACTCATAGCGACCCCTCCTTGGGTTTCCGAGGCAGTATCACTACGGAAGTAGGATTGCCCAACCTTCCTTCCGAGGAGTGGCTGCTGGGTTTGAACCACCTGCCTTCTGGTTAGCAGTCAAGTGCCTTAGGCACTATGCTACCACAGCTCCTCGAAATGCTTTAGTAGGTCTTTTCTGAGAATAAGGACATTCACTTATGCTTAAGCACGTTACCATTATCCAATTCAGGAGATTTAGCATTAATACAATGCTTATGATCTAACCCACAGCCCAAATGTTGGCATGTGCCCCAATAGTGTCCTTTATGATTCTTCTTTTTCTCCAGCGGGTTCTTAGGTTCTTACACACATCAAAGCTTGAGCCTCCCTGATCAGGTCCTGTGCTTCACACACTCACGTGCAGACAGAGCCCCTGAGGATCTTGTCACAACGTGGGCTCTAATTCATCGGGTTGGGTGGGGCCTGAGCCTCTGTATTGCTACATGCACTTTTGCTGCAGGAGCCACACTCTGAGGAGCAAGGGTCCAGCTCAGGAGTTGGCAAACGTCCGTGGGCAAAATTCAGCCTCCTGCCTAATTCTGTATGCCTGCAAGCTAGGGATGATTTTGACATTTTTAAATGGTTGGAGGGGTCCTCGTGGTGCAGCGGTTAAGCACTCAGCTGCTGACCAAAAGGTCGGTGGTTCAAACCGGCCAGCTGCTCTGCAGGAGAAAGATGAGGCAGTCTGCTTCCGTCCCAGCCTTGGAAGCCCTGCGGGACAGTTCTACTCTGGTCTACAGGGTTGCTGTGAGTTGCAATCAACTCAATGGCAGTGGGTTTGGGCTGGAAAAAAATTAAAAAAAAAGAGTAACATTTTATTTTGGTGTCTACAAGTCAGGCTTTATTGGAACCTTATGAGTGATAAGATTAGCGGTGGAAGTGTTTGTGAATGTGCGTGGCACAGCTATTGGTACGTGGTTTGCGCTTTGGCTTGCCTTGCACTCTGTGTCTGTATTTCCTCTGTTAGGCATTGTTAGTACACAGAGTGATACTCGGGAGGAGAAATGCTCCTGGAAGAGATGTGCTCATATGGCAGACACTGCTAGCAGCCTAGCCAACATCCATCCAGCCTCCTCTGTTTCCTTACTAACTCTGCTCGTTTCCTAGTTCTCCTGTAACACAAATACCACAGTGGGTGGCTTTGACGAACAGACACCTATTTTCTTACAGGTCTGGAGGATCAAGTCCAAATCCGGGTCTCTGCCATGTGGGTTCCTTCCTTGTTGGTAGCCTGGGGCATCCTTTGGTTCCTCGGCTGCAGGGGCTCCTTACGCGGCATCTGTCTTTTCCCAGTGTGGTGTCTTGTGTGTTTGTATGTGTCCATTCTACTCTTTTATAACACAAAAGTCATTACATTTAGAAACACCCTACTTGCGTATGACGTAATATCATAACAAAGAAATCTCTATTTCCAAACAGGATCATATGTACAGGTATAAAACCAAACTCACTGCCATTGAGTCGATTCCATCTCAGAGGCTCCTGTTGGGTTTCTGAGGCTTTAAGTCTTAACAGAAGCAGACTGCCTCATCTTTCTCCTGTTGAGCAGCTGCTGGGTTGGAACCACTGACCTTCTGATTAGCAGCTAAATGCCTTATCCACTATGCCACCAGAGCTCCTTATTTATAGGTATAGGGGCTAGGATTTCAATATATATATATTTGGGGGAGGGGAGACATCAAACATTGTATTTGATGTTGACTGTGAAGGTGCAAAGAAGCTCTGGTGGTGTAGTGGCTAAGGCATTTGACTGCTAACCAGAAGGCTGGCGGTTCAAACCCACCAGCCACTCCTTGGAAGGAAGATGGGGCAATGCATAACACTAACACAAACCCAACTTGTTGGAGTAGCTATATGCCCAGCTAAAAGAAACTCAATTTCCCAGGTACTCATGCTGTGAGAGGAGGCCAGAGGGTGGAGAGCCTATTGTTTTTCTGATAAAAAGAACAGACTTAACTGGTTTCTGATTTTGACTTGTCCTTCCTTCTCTTCCTGCCTGGAACTAGGATGCAATGCCTGGAGGTGGTATAGCTGTACTTTGAGCCTAAGAAGGAGGTTCACATGCTAAGTGTGGTAGAGTAGGAAGGTGGAAGAAGCTTTGGTTCTAGATGACATCACAGAGTCACTCCCCCATCCTTGGCTGCTCCCAGACTTCCTGTTATGTGAGAAAACAAACCCTTCGGTTGTTGAACCACTGTGATTGGGTTTCAGTTACCTGTGCCAAACACACTCCTAAATCAAGTACCTCTGCAAAAACAGAAGGATCTCAGAACAAAAGCAGGGATTTCTCTGACAACCTGAAACTAACATTGGAATTGTCACCTTTATTCTGCAAGGGCATCTGAGAACTTTGCGAAGCACTTCGCATCTTTGTGAAAAGATATTTGCTCTTGCCTAGGAAGTAGAAATGACTCCAGTATAGGGTCCTTTGATTTTGCTGATGAGGGGTAAGGAGTAAATATTTCAGGATAACACAGGAGAGGGCAGGGGATTCTGAGATTTTCAACAGAGTTCATCAAAGAACAGATGAGAAAATCAAGGTACAAGAGCTTTGCAAGCCGTCCACAGAGCACCGTGCACCTAGAAAGGATGGTTATCATCATTTTAAACTCTTTTCTACATGATAAAAATTAAATAGAGAAATGAATGATGAGCCCATGGACTTCATGGTGTAATAACCATAGTAGAAAGAGCACTGGGATTTGAGCCAGAAGGACCAGTGTTCAAGGCCTGGCCCTGCCACTTTCTGCCCACATGACCTCGCACAGGTCAGTTAGCTTTTCTGAGTCTCCTTTTCTTCATCAGGATGAGGGTGCTCATGCCTGCCTTGCAAGATTGCCGTGAGGACTGTATTTGATGTTGACTGTGAAGGTGCAAAAGGACCTCTGGTGGCGTAGTTTCTAAGGCATTTGACTGCTAACCAGAAGGCTGGCAGTTCAAACCCACCAGTCACTCTTTGGAAGGAAGATGGGCAATCTACTTCCATAATGATACCGCCTTGGAAACCCAAGGAGGGGTTGCTATGAGTTGGATATGACTCGATGGCAGTGAGTTTGATTTTTGGTTTGGTGAAGGTGCAAACCAGTGTGTGGCACTTAAAAGGCGCTCTAAAATGTAGGCCCTTTGTCTTTCTCCTCTGCACGTAGTAGGGGCTCTTAACAGTTCAATTTCAATCTAGATTGTGATCTTGAGACTGAACAGAACCTGAACTGGCCTGTGCTCTGGCCTCTGTCTCTGGCCAGAATCTCAGCTGTAACGTCCCTCCCAGGTGGACATGCAGCCTCTTTTTGCACTCTAAGTGGGGACGCTTACTATACCCTTCTGACTCTGTATAGCTCTGCCTGCCACCAAGTTATTTTTCGAGGCTAAGCTGAAGACTGCCTCCCAGGGACTTCCTCCCTGGAACCAGCCTCGTGTGTTTTCTGAGCTGTGTAAGCGCCGTCTCCCTGAATTCTGCAGCATGTGCAACACTCTACTTGACATGTCCTTCCCTAGATCCCTAGATGACACAGTTACTCCTCCCAAAGTTAGTACTTCTTCTGAGGCACCACACTGATCAGAATTAGGTAGCCATCCCTAATAGCATGCTCTCTCTAGAAGTCAGATGCTGGCAGCCAATCCACAGATCAGATCTGGCCTGCAAATGTGTTGTTTTGACCTCGTGATGATTTTTTAAAAATGGAATTACTGTCAACATTGAAAAAAACAGAAGACACCATATTTAAAAATTCTAGCTTCTCATGGAATATCTATCTACCAGTACCTAATATACACTCCTGTATGCTAAGAACTGGTTGGAGCTGAGGAGAGGCTGCCCCAGAACACGTGGTCATACTGGTCAGCAATTCACCATGCTCCTGACCACTGCCTATCTTACACCCAATGGCTCTCATTTCTATTTTATGGCTGTCCTATATAGGCTCCACTCAGTGGGACCCCTTTGTAGGTAAACAGTTCATTTTCAGCCAGGACCAAGATAAACTACACCCCCAACAGGATGATTACATTATAGAAGAGCAATTAGTCCAATGTCTGCCAAACCACTGAGAATCAGAATCTAGCCAAACTGACACATAACATTAACCATCACAGCCCATCAACAGGAAAGTGGGTAAATCAACTATAGCCTCTCCATACTGTGGAATACTATGCAGCCATAAACTATGTTACTATAATGTTATGATAGCATTTGTGTTCAGACTTGGAAAAAATCTCTAATATATGTTGTTGTTAGGAGCCATTGAGTTGGGTGCAACTCACAGTGTCCCTAAGCACAACAGAGCAAGACACTGCCCAGCCCTGTGCCATTACCACAACCCTTAATATCCTTGAGCCCATTGTTGCAGCCACCGTGTCAATCCATCTCATTAAGGGTCTTGTCCTTTTTTGCTGACCGTCTACTTTACCAAGTATGATATACTTTTCCTGGGAATGGTCCTGTGGGAGTTCAGTTTGTGGGTCAACTTGGCCGGGACTAGTTGAGTGGCAGGAGCTCTGGTAGCATAGTGCCTAAGGCACTTGACTGCTAACCAGAAGGCTGGCAGTTCAAATCCACCAGCCACTCCTCGGAAGGAAGGTTGGGCAATCCTACTTCTGTAGTGATACTGCCTCGGAAACCCAAGGAGGGGTCGCTATGAGTCGGGACCGACTCGACGGCAAATAACAACAACAACAACACGTTGAGTGGCTGGGCAGCTGGATGTAGTATTCCCCATGATGAGACTGGTAATCAACTCCATGGTGAGCAGCTGAGTAGCTGCCTTAGGGATGTGGTCTGCTTCCTGTATATAAGGAGAAGCCTTGGGGAATAGTCTCTAGCTTATGGCACATTTGAACCCTGCATGTAGCTGTGTTGTTGTTCAGCAGCCTGCCATGCTCTGCTGACTTTGGGACTTTCAATGGATTTGAATTAATGTCCTGCCACATGGTTTGGTAACATCGGGACTGTGCCTTTTTACTTGTCAACATTGGGCTTGTCAGCCTCAACAGCTAGCAGCTGTCTCAGTGAGGAAATGCCTCTAGCTTCAGTGGGCCAGGAGCAGGAGGTAGAGGTGAAGCCCAAGGCTGAGGGGCCTTCACTCAGCCCCTAGAGCCTGGCACTTTGAATTTGGACTTAAAGCCTCCAAACCATAAGAGAGTAAACTCCTGTTTGTTAAGGCGATCCACATATGTGGTATATTCCTGTCAGAACAGCACTAGGTAACCAGAACAGGCCCCTTCTGACTACATAACCAAAGTACGTGAGACAAAGTCTGGCCATTTTCATTTCCAAGGAGCATTTCAGCTGCACTTCCTCCAGGACAGATTTGTTTGTTCTTCTGGCAGTCTTTGCCAACACCACAATCAAAGGCATCACCTCTTCTGAATCTACGTTATTCATTGTCCAGCTTTCACATGAATATGAGGCTATTGAAAATACCATGATTTGGGGTAGGTGCACCTTAGTCTCCAAAGTGACATCTTTGCTTTGTAACACTTAGAAGAAGTCTTTTGCAGCACATTTGCCCAGTGCAACATGGTGTCTGATTTCTTGACTGATGATTCCATGGATGTTGATTGTGGATCCAAGTAAATTGAAATCCCTAACAGGTTCAATATTTTCTCCACTTATTGTTATGTTGCTTATTGGTCCAGTTGTGAGGATTTTTGTTTTCTTTATATTGAGGTGTAATCCATACTGAAGACTGTAGTCTTTGATATTCATCAGTAAGTGCTTCAAGTCATCTTTGCCATGTTGTTCATAATTTGTTATGATCTACATAGTTGAATGCTTTTGCATAGTCAATAAAACACAGGTAAACATCTTTCTAGTATTGTTTGCTTTCAGCCAAGATCTATGTGACATCAACAATGATATCCCTCATGCCATGTCCTCTTCTGAATCCAGCTTGCATTTCTGGAAGTTCCTTGTCCATATACTGCTGCAACTGTTTGTGAATTATCTTCAGCAAACTTTTACTTGTGTGTGATATTAATGATATTATCTGATAATTTCCACATTCTGTTGGATCACCTTTCTTTGAAGTGGGCACAAATATGAATCTCTTCCCGTTAGTTGGCCAGTTTTTTCAGAAGTGGATGGCCCCATTCTCCTTCCTGTCTGTCTTACTTTGGAAGCTCCGCTGAAACCTATCCACCATGGGTGACCCTGCTGGTATTTGAAATACTGGTGGCATAGTCTCTAGCCTCACAGCAACATGTAAGCCACCACAGTAAGACAAACAGAAAGAGGAGTGGTGGCTCTAATATATATTAAGTGAAGATATTAAGCTGTAATATATGATAAAACATCATGCAATTTATGTTTAAAAATAAAATGACACAATTACATGTAGATATATTTATGTATATGAATAGAAAATTCTTGAGATGATGTTGTAACAAACTTATGGCAGTAGTTACTGCTGACAAGGCAGTGGAAAGGGAGGCAGTAGTCAAAGAAGATTTTGGGTCTTTTAGTACTGCTTTCTACCACTTGTCTTTCAGTTGTTAGACCATGCTGGCTTTCATGTTGCTGTGATGCTAGAAGATATGCCACTTGTATTTTATTTTACTTGAAGCCACCATTGATGCCCATGGAAGCAGCAGTCACAAAATCAAATGACAAATTGCATTAGCCACATCTGCTGCAAAAGACCTCCTTAAAATGTTAAAAAGCAAAGATGTCACTTTGAGGACTAAAGTGCACCGAACCAAATGGTATTTTCCATTGCCTCATATGCCCGTGACACTGGACAATGAATAAAGAAGACTGAAGAAAAGTTGACGCCTTTGCATTATGGTATTGGTGAAGAATATTGAATATACCATGGACTGCCAGAAGAATAAACAAATAAGTCTTGGAAAAAGGGGAAGCAGAATGATCCTTGGAAATAAGGATGGCAAGACTTTGTCTCATCTGCTTTGGACACGTTATCAGGAGAGACCAATCCCCGGAGAAGACATCACGCTTGGTAAAGTGGAGTGTCATCAAAAAAGCAGAAGACCTTCAATGAGATGGACTGACAGTGGCTGACAATGGGCTCAAACAGGGCAACGATGTAAGTATGGCACAAGACCAGGCAGCAATTCTTTTTTTTTTTTTTTTTGTGCGTGAGGTCACTATGAGTTGGAACCTTCTTGACAGCATTTAACAACAACAAGTATTTATTTAATTTTTAACAATGAAAGTGTATAGTTTGGGTTGTTCAAATCAAATAAAAAAATGATTCCTAAAGGTTATGGTGGAACAACGTGATGAATGTAATTTGTGTTGCTGAAGTGCACATGTGAAGATTGTAGAAATGGCAAATGTTTTGTTACCTGTATATCTGCCACAATAAAAACAATTAGTCCAATCACTTACAGGAAGACAATTCTTGCTCTGTGCAAAAGCTTGTTGCTAAAACAAAGGCAGAAAATATGAAGAAATAAATCACCTGAGTGGCCTCATCCTGTTTGCCAAGCTTGTTAGTGTGCTATGAACTCTACCAAGTCCATACCTCTGGGTTCTTCTGGGCTAGTTCCCATTTCAAACGTTCTGTGTCACCATAAATACACACATTCTGGCCAGAATTACTCTTCTGATTTTAGGCTTGGAAAATACCGTCATTGTATCCGATACAAGGTGCTGTTTCTAAGCAACCGCATATCAGGGATATATCAAATTTACCAAAAATATACCCTGGATTCCCCTGTGTCCCCAAACAGGGCTCCATAATGTAGCACCTCTAACCAATATAAATTCTTGTGGGCTCAGAGCATGAGGGAAATCCATCCAAAAGTACCATCTTGGCTCCAAGTGGTGTAATGACAGCCGGTTGGAACTAGTGCTGGGAGGGCATCGCGCTGAGGGCCATGCTGCATGCTGGCTTGCACGGCTTGTCCGAGTGTAAGCGCTGAAGGCTCAGCTGCTGCCAGCCTCCCTCCGCCTCTAGACAGATGCCTGGCTCTGCATGAGGCAAACAAGGAGGGGGCTGGCTGGAGTGCCTCCACATCTGGCTCCGGAGCCCTCTGATGCAAGCCTTCCAATTCGAGTTTGGGACTTGATCTCTGAAGTTAACCTGCAGAAAAAGGAACAGAATGCTCATCAAATTGCAGGCTAGACATGATATTATAGATTAAATCGTGTCCCCAAAATGGTATATTAAAATTCTAACCCCTGGCGTCTGTGTGACCTTGTGTGCAAGTAGGGTCTTTGAAGATGTTATTGGTTAATAAGGGGTCCTACTGGAGTAGGGTGGGCCCTAACCCAATCTGTGTGCTGTCCCATAAAAGATGAAAAGAGACACAGAGAGACAGAGGAGAAGCCCATGAGGAGATGTCCCTACGTGCCAAGGAATGCCTGGGGCTACCGGAAGCTAGAAGGAAGAGTTTCTTCCTCTGGACTCTTCAGTGAAAACAGCCCTGCTGGCACCCTTAATTCATAGGATTAGCCTCTAGAACTGTGACACGATAAGTTTCAGTTCTTGTAAGCTACCCAGTTTATGGTGTTGTGTTTCAGCAGTCTATGAAACAAATACACACGGCCTTAGGGATAACCTGATGTCCAACAGATGGCCCGGGGGCCAGGATAAGCCCAGAAGGCAGCTTCCCCAGAGAGTGGCTCACTAATACAGAGGGACCAGAGCTTGCTCGGGTCAAGAAGGGTGGTATCCAGGGCAGAGAGGTCACTGTGGTGACAGAGCGACATGGTGGAAGAAGCCAGAATTCACCCCAAAATGTCCTGGGCTTTCATCTGCCACTGCCCAGTGTTCAGCCTCCTTTCTAATGGACAGGATCATGTGAACCAAGTTTTATAACAGGCATTAAAGCTGGTTATGTGTCCCTGTGGATCTCATCATAATCCAAAGGGAGTGAAACATCATGATACTTTTAGGCAGGTTAAAGGTGGCTCTTTGTTCTTGCTTTGGTAACTGTCAGGAGGGAAGGATTTCACTTTAAACTTAACAGTGCATTCGCTGTGCTTATTTTCCTCTAGAAGGCATGCTTTTCTTTTTTGCTTTGTTTTCCTTCCTTAAAGGGGAGCTCTGGTAGCATAGTGGCTAAGACACTTGCCTGCTAACCAGACGGCTGGCGGTTCAAACCCACCAGCCACTCCTCGGAAGGAAGGCTGGGCAATCCTACTTCCGTAGTGATACTGCCTCGGAAACCCAAGGAGGGGTCGCCATGAGTCGGGTTTGACTCAACAGCACATAACAACAACAACAACAACAAAGTGTAGCCATAGGTTCAATCCCCTTGTCTGTGTTTACCCAAAAGTGGAATTGCATATGGCTGGCATGTCCCCAGCACAGGGTGGATAAAGCAGCTAAGGGGGAGAGTTGAGAAAGCAGAGGCCCCGGGGGTGACTTTGAAGGACGGTGTATGAGTGCAGAGGACTGTTGTAAAGCTGTTGTAAGTGGGGTGTTTGAGATGGGATTGCTGTGGGTGTGAGTGTGGAAGTGTTGGTGAGATGAAACTATGTTTATAAAAGCTCTCACCCAATAGAAACCCTTCACCAACTCTGGAAGATGAACTTCAACTATCCCCATTAGTCAGATAAGAGAGTGAGGCCCAGAGAGAGGAAGGAATTTATCCATGTTGTTGCAGTGAGCTGGATGTGGATGAATCATGAATAACTCTTGATTTCTTGGCCAAGTCCAAAGCACTTAGTACCACAACCCATTGCCCCATTGTCTGCTCCCAAGGATATAAAACTTGGGGCTACCAAATAAGTTACTGGTCCTTTCTGACACATTATATTGTAAATTGGCAAATATAGAAATTCTAAGTCAGAATTCTTGTAGACATGACAGATGTGGTAGGTATAACTCAAAAATGGCCACCATGATCTCCTCCCTCTGGTGTTATGCCCTGTAAAACCTCCGCCCCTCGAGTGGAAGTGGAACATATAAATCTGCTTCTAACCAACAGAAGATGGCAAAAGTGACTGGGGGCTACCCCTATGATTACCTTATATTGTATGGCAGATTTACTTAAAGGTCCTTGATCAGTTGACTTTGAGTTAATCAAAATGGAAATTATCTTGGAAAACCTTTTTTTTCCCCCTATAGAACTTGGATACTTTGAGTTTTGTTATATTGGTTATTTGACATCTTGACAGTTATTTGACAGTTTCCTTCTCTGTGAGGGTATTATCACCTTCCCCACGGACTGAGTAAGATGATAGAATAGTGAGTGTTCAGGATTGTGCCTGGGGTGTTGCAGGAGATGAAAAGTGGTGCCCATCCCAGGGCTAAGCAGTGAGGCAGACGGACATGGTGCTCCAGCACTCAGGCTCCCTTTCCGCTCTTCTCTCCTTCACACCCACTCAGGAGTCTGACCTCTCTGCTGCTGATGCTCAAAGAAAGGCATTCGGGTTCTCTTCAGGTTTCAGAACACTTGGTGAAATTGAAAAAATTGTTTGTTATGGAAAATGATGAACATATATTAAACTAGAAAGAAGAGCATAGTAAATTTCCAAGTACCCAGCTTCAGCATATCAATTTACAGACAAATTGATGTCAACTATACTTCCATGCCTGCCCCATGCCCCACTCCCCATATACAAATCCCACATCTCACATCATTTCATTCATAAATCAGCATCTCTAATACAATAGGCTTTAATCAGTAAGTATCTCAAATCAGTTGTTATTGTTATGTGCTGTGGAGTCATCCCGACTCATAGCGACCCCTCCTTGGGTTTCCGAGGAAGTATCACTACGGAAGTAGGGTTTCCCAACCTTCCTTCCGAGCTCAAATCAGTAGGCATCTTTAAAATATAAGAATTGAAAAGGAAAACCACACACACACAAACACAAAATATGATAATTGTATATAAAAAGTTAAAAATGATTTCTTAGTATTATCCAGTCAGTGTTTACACTTCCTTCATTATATCATATATATATATATTTTTTAGTAACCTTTCCCCTGTGCGCCTCATAGTTATGCACTCCTGTCTGTCCTGCATTTCCTCAGTGTAAATGTTGCCCCTCTGGTGCCCTGTGGTCTATTGCTCTAAGGGATGTATTACCATAGAGTATGTGGATGCATCATTCTGGGTTGAGTGGTCTGCATGTATGTCTTATTAACTATTGAGCTGAGAGCCAGCCCCTGGGAGTGAGTTTTATTCCAGGTGCAGAATGTATTCCAGGGCCATAGTATTGGGGGTCTCACCAGACTCCATCCAACCAGTAATTCTGGTCATTATTTAGTTTTTGGATATTGTTCCACATTTTTCCTCCCACTCTATCCAGATCTCCAGATTTGATCCTTTCGTGAGTGGTTTGCATTGGCAGCCAGGCACCATCTAGTTCTTCTGATCTCGAAGGCCATCATGTCCTAGGGCTGATTGCTTCCAAATGCCCTTGTTATTTTGCACTTGCCGCGTCCGACAAAACTGCACAGGTCACAAAATGAAGCGACATGAAAGGATTAATGGTTTTCTTTTTTATTTAAGGAACGGGGGCCAGGCGGACACCCTGCATATTCTGCAAGAGTGACACCTGATGCCTTTGTTCTACTTTATTTGTATGTTTGTACATGACTACATCATTAGTTTTGGAATCCATACAATCAGCTTATTCTCCACAGAGTTAAAATTTTACTCCTCTACGTGCTCAAGGACAACAGATGGTCATTAAAACAATCACAGAAGTCTCCTCAGGAATAAGGAGTGTAAAACAATAAATGTTTACTAGGACACAGTGACCCAAAGTATGAAACATCCCAATAAGATAAAAACATAGACTACTGGAATAGCATCTACTTTTAATACTGGATGTTTTGCCAATTAAGCATTTAACAGTGAGAGAGACCTTGCCATCTCTTAAAGCAAACATTCAACCACAAGAGAGGCCTTGCCATCTCTTAACTGTAATTAGAACATGTGCCTTGAAATCATGTTCTTTTGGGGGTCTTTTTCTTGGTCTCCAACATGCACTCTTTTTTGTTTCCAACACTAGGAGACCATATCATAATTTTTTAAAGAGTTTGTTTGTCCCAATCAAGATACCAACAAAATCCATATATTGCATATGATTGACAGGTCTCTTCAGACTTTTTCAATCTAAAAGTTCCCCTCCCTCTTCTTTCCTTTCTCTGCAATTTATTTTTTGTTGTTTTTTCCTGACAATTGTTGTCCCATTGTTACCACATGCTGGACTTGGGTAATGACAACCCTGGGGCATTATTAAATGTAAAAGCTGATTCCTTGGTGCCTTTGGCCCAGACTAGACATATAGCTCTCAGGCAGGAAAGGGGACCACCGCACAGAAGAGCAGTGCTGTCACCTTTTCCTCTCCATATTACATCAGCACCCTAACCACTGCACTCAAGCCAATGTGGCACTAAGTGTGCCAGCAAAAAGGGCTTGGAGGAGGCATCTGATCTCTAACTTCACAAGCAGGGAGGAGGATCCAAATCAACATCAACAGCCCAAGGCTGATTCCTATGAGACGGAGGTCAGACATGCTGACATCCTCTAACCCTTTTGTCAATTCTGACACCAACCATCCCTTCCAATAGCTCTCTCTACTTCTCTGCTGGGTTCGATAATTCATTGCAACGCTAACACAGAACTCACAGATGATACTCATGATTATGGAGTTTATTAGGGAAGTGACAGGTTACCATTCAGGATCAGAAAATGATGCAGGACATACAATTCTTCAATCAGGACAGCTTCTTCTCAGCCATGCCACAGGCCTCAGCTTCTGCCCTGCTTGGGCCAGTGTTACTAAGCTCTTGTAGTTTTGCTGAATAGGTGCCCAGAGAGGCATCCACTCCACCAGCAAGT
This sequence comes from Orycteropus afer afer, assembly GCF_000298275.1. Taxonomy (NCBI): domain Eukaryota; kingdom Metazoa; phylum Chordata; class Mammalia; order Tubulidentata; family Orycteropodidae; genus Orycteropus; species Orycteropus afer. The sequence goes on along the minus strand of NW_006921907.1, from coordinate 2,647,017 downwards.
CACGCATGCCTGAAGGCATTCAGCTTTCTTACTCTGTGGGCCAGAAGCCCACCACTCCATCTCATGCCCTTGGTTCTGCTGCCTCTGCTGCTGCTGTCTCTCTGCCAAGAAGATCCAACACAGGATCTTGGGCCCAAGGATGGACCTTCTGGTTCTCCTTTTGTCTTGGTGGTAGTGAGATTTCCCTTTTCCACCTTTGGGAGGGATCTTTTAATCCTATCAAGATGGCAAAACTGACTAACCCCCATGTTAAGGTTCCATACACATTATTTGCTTGGTCCTACCCCCCCCCACAAGTGTGCCAGGTACCTTATTCACATTATTAACAAGCCATCCCCTTCATGGGACATGAAGCTCCTCACACTTACATAGTTCCACCCAGTCATCTGGTGGGAGTCACAAAGACCATGACCAGAAAAGTCCTCTTAAGCAATTCACTCTGCCATGCCCAGGGTGTGGCAGAGTAGGTGCAAAGGGTAAGTGAGTAGGTGGGGTTTGGTGAGGGAAATTTTAGCTCAGCCAGAAGAAGAAGCTTCTTACAACACTAGGAGGGCTGCTGGACAGAATTTGAACAAGGTCAAATATTAGTAACTCTGGTGTCAAACGGTTTTACAATTTATCCAGAGCATTCACATAAGTCATTTTTTTAACCATATGAATTGTGGTGTTGGTGAAAAATACTGAAGATACCATTGACTGCCAGAGGAAGGAACAAATCTGTCCTGGAAGAATTGTAGCCAGAATGCCCCTTCAAAGTGAAATTGGCCAGAATTCTTCTCCCCCACTTCAATCATGTTGTCAGGAGGGCCCAGTCCCTGGAGAAGGACATCATGCAGGCAAAGTAGAGGGTCAGCAAAAAAGGGGAAGCCCCTCAACAAGATGGACTGACACAGTGGCTGCAGTGATGGTCTCAGTCATAACAAGGACTGTGAGGATAGTGCAGGACCGGGCAGCGTTTTGTTCTGTTGTCCACAGGGTCGCTACGAGTCAGAGCTGACTCAACGGCACATAACAATAACAACGTGGGTTACATGTTATAAGTCAGGTTTATAGATGAACAGACAAGCTTGGGGAAGGGAAGCAACTTGGTAAGATCACAGAGTAAGTGGTGGAGCCAGAAGTTTCCTCCCCCTTCAGGTGCCCAGTAGCACCTAACCTGCCACTTGTCAGGGACCTCCAGGAGACATTCAGGGATTGGATGGCGAATCTCCTTCTCAATGCTAGGATTTTCCATCCATCTATCCATTCATCTGTTAGCCTTTTCCTTAGAGATCCACTAGACAGTCAGTGAGTGAACACTATGACCCTAGGCCCTGAGCCAAGGACTGGAGACCCAGCCATGGCCCTCAGGGAACCCATAGAGAGGCAAATTGATATTTCTACTGCACTGAGTGAGGGTGCTCAAGACCAGTGGAATGACAAGGAGAGAGGCAGAAGATGCTGGTGTCGAGTCCCCTGCCCTGTTCCCCTCCTCAAGGGAGCTCATACCCTGGCTTCTCTGCAGAGTGTCGGAGGAAACGTCTCAGAGGAAGTGACCCTGAGATGTCTACGGGGTTCACAGGAGCCAGTCAGGCAAGGTGGAGAGAATGAGGGTGGAGAGGGGAGAAAGGACTTTCTGACCGGAGGAAATGCAGGTGTGAAGGCCTGGGGTCTGTGAAAACCAGAGACCATGAAAGGACCAGCAAATGTCTCCGGATGGCTGAAGCAGAGGGTGTGGAGGGCAGGGATGGCTTCAGACCTTGGAGCCCCCAGGCACCGTTATTTCCCAAAGCCCCACCCCATGTCATATTATGCATAAAACTAATGCATAGTTCTAAAACTCACCCACATCCCATATTAAATATGAGTTGCATAGACCTTGGTAAGAGCTGAGGCTGATTGTAACAACAATAGACATAAGTGACATTTTGTAGGCCCTTCATTACATATGTATTAATTTTGACTGGGGAGCTGTGGTAGCGTAGTGCCTAAGGCACTTGACTGCTAACCAGAAGGCTGGCAGTTCAAACCCACCAGCCACTCCTCCGAAGGAAGATGGGGCAATCTACTTCCGTAATGATACTGCCTCGGAAACCCAAGGTGGGGTCGCTATGAGTCG
>NW_006921907.1:2642601-2644696 GCF_000298275.1 Orycteropus afer afer | reverse complement strand
TTGAACCACCAGCCATCTGGTTAGCAGGCAAGTGTCTTAGCCACTATGCTACCAGAGGCACATAACAACAACAATTTTGACTTAGCAGTCCTATTTATTTATTTAAGGACATACGTATATATTGAAACAGGCTCTCGCAACATCCAATGCCTACTTCATCACTGGCTCCCGGAGGGTGAGTTGGCAGCAAATGAGCTGAGAGAGAGCCTTGGGTGTGCTGCCCGGGAACTGGGCATGAGAAGCTTCGACGGATTTTAAGCAGGGGCTGATGTGGGTGCCTACGAGGGCATGGGTGGGAGAAGGCTGGAGGCAGGTAGCTCAGAGAGGAGGCCTGTGACAGGTGTCGGATTAGAAAGAAAAATCTACCTTCCCTAGGAGTAAGTACGCATTTGCAGGCTTAGAGTTTTTTCTGCCTCTCCGCGCAGCCCTGGCCTGGGTCAGTCCCTTGGGCTGGGGATAAGGCCCAGACTCAGGCCGGGACGGCAAAGAGAGGAAGCGCTCCTTCCTCTAGAGGGCGTCGCAGGACAGGTTTTCCCGAGCGCGAGCAGCACCTTCCAATGAAGGCAGATGACTACAGCAGTCTGGCTGGACAGGAAGCCAGCTCTTGGGGAGGTGCCTGAAAGGGGCGGTCCCAGCCAGGGGAGGCGGGGCTTGGCTTCCAGATCCTGGCTAAGGGCCAAACTCAGCTTGAGGAAAAGACCCCGGGGCAAGCGAGCTGGGCTGTTTCCAGTACCCGCGTGACTGTCGGAACCAGGCCAGGCCGCAAGAGGAAACCGAGGCCAGGCGGTGGCAGGGGCTTTCCAGGCACCAGAGCATGTGAGTGGCAAACCACGACCAGAGGTCAGCGCTCTCCTGACGCTGGCCTCCACTGATTGCAGGCCCAGTCACACTGCAGAGGTCAGACACTGTGAACAGTAGTCACACAGAGGGAGCACTCGCTGCACTCCAGCCACTGTGCTGAGCACCTTACATGCCTTGTTACCTTGCCTCCTTACGACGTCCCTGGGAGCTGGGTAATATCATTCTCATGTCCCCACAAGAAAACAGACATCAGACTCTAAGGCCGTGCCTCGCGAGAACTCACCCAGCTTACGCTTAACACAGTTGGGACTCCCTACTAGAGGACCCCAAATGGTCTCTCTGACTCTGTCCCAGTGCTCAGTTTCTTTCTAAGAAATATGCAGTTGTGTTCTGCGAACTTTCTAGAGCTGGAAATTGGATTCATCACATTCTATGCATATTCATATTTTCAGTAAGGATGTTTGTTCTAAGCTGACCCTTTGTCAGGAAGTTAAATTAACAAGGACATCTCTTGCTCTGAGTCCTCTGGCTAATTGGTTAATGGAGTCCTGCATGCCAGCTAAGTGGCTTTGGAGAAGAAAACAGGGTGAACTGTCTATTTCTCACATTTGGGGAGGCAGGGCCTTTAGAGATAGCATTTAGGGGACCCAGTGGCAGTGCAGTGGTCAAGCGCTTTGCTGCTAACTAAAAGGTCGGTAGTTTGAACCCACCAGCTGCTCCATGGAAGAAAGATGTAGCAGTCGGCTTGCATAAAGATTTACAGCCTTGAAAACCCTATGGAGTGGTTCCACTCTGTTCTAAAGGGTTTCTAGGGGTCAGAATCAACTCAACGGCAACGGGTTTGGCTTATGTGTTTGTTTTTGGTGGCTCAGAGAGCATTGGTGACATGTCCAGGGTCACAAAGCTGATCGGCAGAACCAGGGTTAGAACCCGTTGTGTCCAAGGCCAGAACACTTAATGTTGAAGTTTATAGGCCAATTGAAAAGCAACAAAAAAACAATAGGTCCGGGGAAGCAAGTGTCACACTTTTCCTCCTCCCAGGACTGGTAAGCAGAGAAAGCAAAGCAGAAGATGTGGGGGACGTCCCTTTAAGGCACACGGACTAGAGTTTGGCTTTGGTGACCTCAGAAGCAGATGAGGGCTTGGCGGGAATACCAACTCAGATGAGCTTTTCGGCTTCTGTTGTTGTTGTTGTTGTTGTTTGCCATCGAGTCGGCCCCGACTCATAGCGACCCCTCCTTGGGTTTCCGAGGCAGTATCACTACGGAAGTAGGAATGCCCAACCTTCCTTCCA
>NW_006921907.1:2639308-2641816 GCF_000298275.1 Orycteropus afer afer | reverse complement strand
GCTATGAGTCGGGGCCGACTCGACGGCAAACAACAACAACAACACGGTATTTCTGGGAATAACTTCCACTTCTGAAGTTGTAAGACATACTTAAACAAACTTAGAAATAAAATTATTTTAATAGATTTTGTTATGTAAACAGAATAGTCTTGATTTTTCAAAACTAAATGTTTATATTAACAAAAACCGAACTCACTGCTGTGGAGTGGATTCTGACTCATAGCGACCCCTATTGGCAGTAAATCTTTAGGGAAATAGATAGCCCAGTCTTTCTTCTGGTTTATGTTACATGAAGGCAGAAATACTAAACTATGCTGTTTATGCTTTGAGGTACGTGGATAATTGGGTAAAGGATTTGTTGTAAATTTAAAATTGTTAAATGTAAGAAATTTATTAATAAGATATTTACATTCTGTTTTTCATGCTAAGTCCTCCAAATCTGGTGTGTGTCAGGCGCTATTTGAAGTGCCCAATAGCCTCACACACTACCGTATTGGGCAGCCTAGTGCGCGTAGCTGGAAGCGTGGGAGGGCTTGATGCACGGATCGGGATCAGTACTAATGGATTCTAATGATTCTGCAAAAGACCTGCCTCACCTTGGACACAGCTCGAGGCACTTGGGCTCTTTGGAGCACTGCCTCCCTGTGCAGGTTGGTGCACACACAGGGAAAGCCCCTAGCTCCCTTCCCCAGGGAGCCTTCTTCCCTCCCACTCTCCCTGGAGTCTGGTTCTGAGGAAGCCAACGCCTGCACACGTGGGAAAGCATCGTGGCTGGCCCTAGGCCTGGAGCCACCGCCCATACCCACTCTGCCAGGCCCCATTCCAGATGCCCATGTTCGCTCAGGTGAGGTGGGGCCTCCCTGCCAGCCGCCTGGCTACGCCCCTTGGACATGGTTTTAGTTTTCGGGTGCAGACAGGTCTGCATTCCTCTGAAGAGGCCCGCTCCAGCCTCATCAAAGCTGGGGAAATAAACAACAGTAACCTAGGACATGAGCCTGCAGTTCCCTTGAGTACCACAAGGGGAGCCAGCTGATAAGGCCAGTGCTGGCTGGTACTGGGTACCTGGGAAGCCTCCCCAGCCACTTCCTCAGGTCCACTGCAGGCCTGCTGGCCCAGACTGGCTTCCACCTCTTCTCTTTCCACCAGCCTCACATCAACCCAGTTGGACTATCTCCCCAGTGGTTGCCTAGATTCTAGGTTGGGGCCCCCTGCCAAGATGGCGGAGAGAGTGCCAGCTGTGAGCAGTCCAGACACAAGGACAGACCTAGAGTAGATGTGCCTCAGGAGGCCCTCTGCTTGGTGTGGTGATAGGTGGAGACAAACAACGGTGAATCCAAAGTCTGTGCATTCCAGAGTCTGTGCATTCTGAGACTGAAGCCAGGAACAAAAAAGATTTCACTGTTCGGATGTTTTCACCCCTGGGGCTGAAACAACAGCAGAGGCCTGACTTCCCACGTGGTGTCTGTGGCCAGGACAGGACCCACATAATAATGGCCTTTTCCATTCTGTGAGGCAATACCGTCATAACAGCAAGAACGTACTCTCCAAGCTGACGTAGGGACACAATAAGCACCTTGCCTCTGCTGCTCCAATGGCATTCACAAAGCATGGTGTGGTAATGCATTGACTCCTGGGAAGTGTTCACCCCGGAAGGACCTAGACTGACTTGTCCCTAAAGGACAGATACATTAGCCCAGCTGGCCCATCACCTTTGTTTCACCCTTCCTCAGCCACTTGTCAGGAGAGGGCTGTGTTGAGTAGGCTTTGTAGTGGGGAGGTGGCTTGTGCTTATCTGTCTAGAAAAACTGTACCTGGATTGAGTGTGGCTATACTTTTGCAAGAAAGCATCCAACTTCGGGAGCAGCTTAACTCAAATGGCCCCATACAAAGGCACGGGCCAGCTCACTGGGAAGTGTACATCAGACATTTCCAAGCTGGAGGATGGGATAAAATGACTGTGTATATCTGGAGCATTTCCAATGAAGAAGACACGAAGAAAACAAGTCTTGGTCTTGGAAGAAGACAATGAGGAGGCAGATCATGAACAGCAGAGTCAAGGAAGACTGTTTCGGAAGGGCCTTACGGATGTGTGGGATTTGGATAGGGGAGGAAGAAGAGTAGAGCTACCTTTGATTAGGTGCCTTCTGAACCTCCTGTGAGTCAGAGGCTCTGCTTGCTACAAAGCGCTTGCATGTACCTTCCCTAAAGCATTTGCCATACGGCAGTTCATACGCATTTTGTTTCACAGCATTGACTGCAATTCCCCACAATAGAATAACTCTCTTCCCACCTCGTCCCTGCAGTTACCTCTTGTGTGTTTAATCCTCTGAGCCTAGTACCCAGTCCCTAATCTCTACCATCCTGAACTCCAGAAAGGTCTGCCAAATGAAAACGCTTTTGTAGCATATTTGGTTGCAAAACCTAACCTGAATGGGAATGGCGAATGGGGAATGAAAGTAAATGTATGCGTGACATTGAATATGAAACAAGCTCTTAAAATAAAAATAA
>NW_006921907.1:2636694-2638103 GCF_000298275.1 Orycteropus afer afer | reverse complement strand
ACTTCCGTAGTGATACTGCCTCGGAAACCCAAGGAGGGGTCGCTATGAGTCGGGTTTGACTCGACGGCACATAACAACAACAACAACAATTTTCTGTCAGTTTGCCATACTTCAGGGGCTCGCATGTTGCTATAATTAATGCCGGAAGCTGCAACACTGGGATTTCAAATACCAGCAGGGTCACCCATGGGAAACTAGTTTCACCAGAGCTGCCAGACTAAGACTAGGAAGGAAGGCCTGGTGATCTGCTTCCAAAACTGAGCCAGCGCAAACCCTGTGATCACAACAGAGTATTGTCCAGCAGAGTGCGGGAAGATGCTCCCCTAGACTGGAAACCAAACCCATCCCACTGCCATGGAGTCGATTCCATCTCACAGTGACCTTCAGGACAGACTAGAATTGCCCCATACGGTTTTCAAAGATGTAAATCTTTAGGGAAGCAGACTGTCTCATCTTCCTCCTATGGAGCAGTGGGTGGGTTCAAACTGCCGACCTTTTGGTTAGCAGCTGAGTGCTTTAACCACTATGCCATAGGAGCTCCTTCCTAGATTGGAAGGCATTCAAAATACACAATGGAGGCTACAATAAACTCAAGCACATGCATGATCATAAATATGGCACGAGACTGAGCAGCCTTTCATTCTGTTGCACACGGGATCTTCATGAGTTGGGGCCAACTCAATGTCAACTAACAACATAGCAACACTACTTTTCTGTTTTAAATTTTTATTGTGATTTGGGTGAGAGTTTACAGAGCAAATTCATTTTCCATACAGCATTTTGTTTCATGACATTGTTTGTAATCCCCACAATGTAACAGCACTCTTCCCATTTCTCCTTGTAGTTACCTCTTCCCTGTATCCTTTCCTCCTATGCATTCCTGCCCCACCCCTCAAAGCTACCTCCCTGTGCAAACACTGCCCTTCTGGTCTCCCATGTTGATCACTCTCAGGAGTGTATCTACCTGATGTATATGTTCACCCCATTTGTCTGTCTGTTGTTTGGCTGGAAGCCACAGGAGTGAGTTCAGTTTCAGAACTGAACGGTAGCTAGGGGCCGTAGTCTCAGGGGTCTCACCAGGCCCTATCAGACCAGGAAACCTGGTCTCTTTTTTTTTTTTTTTTTATGATTTTGAGTTTTGTTCCATATTGTTCTCCTACTCTATCCAGATCTCCTGCACTGATCCCTTTCTGAGTGGTTGACAGTGATAGCTGGGCACCGACTAGTTCTTCTGGTCTCATGGTCATATAGGCTGAGGTTTACATTCTCCACTAGTCCCTTGCACTACTTATTTCCACGCTTTGGTTTTCTTCATGCTTCTTTGCTCTGGATGAGGAGAGACCATTGTTGCATCTAGATGGCTGCTCATAAGCTTTTAAGATCCCAGTCGCTACTCATCAAAGTACGAC
>NW_006921907.1:2635412-2635886 GCF_000298275.1 Orycteropus afer afer | reverse complement strand
GTAGGAGGTGGAACAATGTTTTGTGTAGTATGTTATGCCAATTGAGCTTGATGACCCGTGTGACTATGGTCCCAAGCCCACATGTTCAACTACTCGGTCTCTCGGGTAGCTGGTTGTGACCAAGCAGTGACCACAACCTTGCCCCTTGTCAGCTCTACTATACACCTGGGAATTCTGATCATTCACCTAGACTTGTAGGACCATTGTCTGCCAACCCTGTATATGTATTGGATACACTCCCCATTTCATAGACATACCTAATCATACAGCCTGTCTATCCATCTATCCATCCATATACCCATGTTTGCCTACATTGACAACGCAGTACTATATGTGCAAAAGGGTTCATATTTGTTGTCTGTACCTCCCATGTACCTCCCTATGTCTTTCTCATCCTCAATGCTGTCATATTGGTCACACAGATTTGGTACATTGCCCTTCTCTTCACCCAAATCAATACTTATCTCTATCTAT
>NW_006921907.1:2612637-2633112 GCF_000298275.1 Orycteropus afer afer | reverse complement strand
CGTAGTGATACTGCCTCTGAAACCCAAGGAGTGGTCGCTATGAGTCAGGTCTGACTCGACGGCACATAACAACAACAACAACAGGGAGCTCTGGTGGCATAATGTCTAAGGCATTTGACTGCTAACCAGAAAGCTGGTGGTTCAAACCCACCAGCCACTCCTCGGAAGGAAGGTTGGGTAATCTACTTTTGTAGTGATACCACCTTGGAAACCCAAGGAAGGGTTGCTGTGAGTTGGACCTGACTTGACGGCAGTGAGTTTGGTTTTTGGTTTGAGCCATTTGGGAGATGGGGTGGATATGGACTGGGTGGATATGGGAAGGTAGAGCAGCAGAGTTCAAGAATCACTGTTTGGTGAGGATGAGAAATTCTTCTGGAGGCCTGTTGGCCCATGAACTTGGCCCAGGCTTATTGAGTTTGATGAGCTTTGTAAATGTGGGGATATCAAAGTTCTATAAATCATCAGAACATGTAATACTCATCGGCACATTTATCATACATTTCAGGTCCTGTGCTGGGTATTAGGGCAGAGAACAGACTTAAGTGTGGCAACATCCTTGGCCTCAAGTCTCTGTGGCTAATGGTGGGAACAGAAATGTAAAAAGAACAAGAACAACCACAGAGTGTAATAAGGGCCATTGGGTGTGTTCAGGCTTTAGGCACATTGTGGGGAACTTTGAAGAAATAGATACTCCCTCTGCAAAGGGTGGCAGAGAATTGGAGAGGGCTTTAGCCAAGGAGCTCTGGTGGCACAGTGCCTAAGGCATTTGACTGGTAACCAGAAGGTTGTCAGTTCAAACCCCCCAGCCACTCTGTAAAGATTTATTGCCTACCACCTCAGAAACCCAAAGGGGATTGCTATGAGATGGAATTGACTCAATGGCAGAGAGTTCTTTTTTTTTTAGAAAAAATAACCCTTGATGGAATCCTAGTGGCACAGTGGTTAAGTGCTTGGCTCCTAACCAAAAGATCAGCAGTTCAAACCCACCACCTGCTCCACTGGAGAAAGATGAGGCAGTCTGCCTCCGTAAAGATTACAGCCTTGGAAACCCTATGGTGCAGTTGTACTCTTTCCTATACGGTTGCTATGAATGGGAATTGACTCATCAGCAATGGATTCGAACTTGACTGAGGAAACCTTCACCAGTCATTAGTTCTCCAACTTAAGACAGCCTCAGAATCACGTGGAGGGCTTATTGAACAAATTACTAGCTCCTGTCCCCAATGTTTCTGATTCAGTAGGTTTGTAGTAGGGCTCAAGAATTTGCATATCTAACAGGTTCCCTTGCAACGCCACTGCATCACTGTGTTTTGAGAACCATAGAGCTGCAGCAGGAAGGGGAGGGAGGGCCTGCCGGGAGACAGGGAAGGCACACACAGGGCAGGAGGAGTGAGAAAGCAACAGGTGCTTCGAGAGCTTTGAGCAAGTTTGTGAGGCTCCAGCCCAGTGAGTTGTCAGGTGCCAGACGATGAAAGGACTTGTATGCCAAGCTAAGGAGTTTGTACTTGATCCTGGAATTGAAGGGCAGCCAAAGGAGGTTCTCATGGAGGGAAGAACATGAACAGATTCTCATGTCAGCAAGAGTGCTTTGGAGGCAGGTGGAGTGGGGAGGAGGGAACAGAGGCAGGGAGACTGGTTAGGAGGCTGTCCCCACCCATCTGTCTGATCCCACCGGCCTCAACCATCTTGGGACTCAAGGTCCTGATATGGGGGGAAGCAGCAGCTTACACAAGCTAGGCTCATCTCTGTGTGTGAGGGGTGTGTTGTGTGGGCGTGAGTGCTCAGTGTGTGTTACATGCGAGGGGTGGCTGTCAGGAATCAGTGTGTAAGGGCTGTGTCGCATGGGTATGAGTGTGCAGTGTGTGTGCTGGAAGCTGTGGTGTCTTTAGCCCATCCCTCCTGTACCACCGACACTAAAATGTCTCCTTGCAAATCTTGATGGGATGGAGAGAGACAGGGAGGGAAGATATTGCTGGCTCAGGCTCCCTGTTGGGAATTGGCAGTGAGGGCTTTGCCTGGCATTCAGTCATTCCTGTGGGTTAATAGATCAGCCTCTGAGGGAGAAGGATGTCACCGCCCGGCAGTTCCACAGACATAACTTCAAATGATTCTCATACACAGGCCAGTGGGAGAGAGCACTGCAAAAGCCAGCCCTGCCAAAACCCCAGGGACAATGGGATCAGTGGGGAGAGCTCGATGCCATGCAGAAAGTGGTTTTTTTTTTTTTTTTTCATATGCAATCAAACAACCCACAGAGAGAGATGAGGGCTAATAATTAAAAAAAAGATAAAGGGTAGTAGAGAGGAAAGGACTCCACTGACTTAAAAAAAAAAAAAAAATTGTCATCAATTCCAATCCAGGGCAACCCCACGTGGGTCAGAGTAGAACTGTTTCCCATTAGGTTCCTAGTGGCTGGTTTCCCAGAAGTGATCACCAGGCCTTTGTTCCCAGATACCTTGGGGTGGATTTGAAGCTCCAGCCTTTTGGTGAGCAGCTGAGTATGTTAACAATTGACACCAGCCATGGACCCTTTCTTTTGACTAGGAGTTGGAAGAGTTGGCTTCCGGAGGCCCAGCTGCTGCTTCCAGGCTGTGCAATCTTGGGCAAGTGCCTTCCTCTGTCTGGGCTCAGTTTTCTCAACCAGTAAAAATTTGGTAGATCGATTCGATGATCTCTAAACTCCCTTCCAGCTCCGCCATTCTGTGCTTTTCCTTTTAAATGTACCCAGGAAATATCAAACCCGTCAAAGGACAGATGGCGATGTCTGCCGGGCATCTTTGGTCGCTCTGCAGCTGATCTTGTCTGCCATCATGTCCGGGCATTTTCTCCGATGTATGAATTTTCCTATTTCCCTAGCTCTATTTCCTTGATTGCATAGATTAACTGTTGCAGAAACAGGGCACTATTTTTTTAAGCAAATATGCAACCCGGGGCCAACAGGAATAGTCTGTTTACAGGAGCCTGTTTTTACAAGGTAACAAGTGTTTGAAAATATTTGTGTATTTGCCACACCAGGATAGTTTCCTGATAAGCAACTGTTTTTTCCAGCAACATTATTTCCCTTAACACAATCATAAATAGTGGTGTCAATGCTCCTTAAAAAGCAAGTATCTAAGGTGATTGTCACCTGATCTAGTTTCTTCCCCTTCTCTTCCATCAACTTTCCTGTGAGGTGTTTAGGTCACTGTCTTAGGTCATTGAACTACCAAAAGTGCGTAGCTTTAGCAGAAGAAAATTTATTTTCTTACAGTTTAGGAGAGACCCGAATTCCGAGTTCAGGGCATTGACTCTAGGAGAAGGCTCCCTCTCTCTCTGTGCCAGCTTTGGGAGAAGATCTTTGTGTCTTTCAGCTTTTGTCCCTTGGTTCTGTGGCAGTCTTCTTGTGGCATCTGTCTTCTACCATTTGTCCTTCCTTCCTTCTGGACCTAAACTGCTCTTCGTAAATCTCAAAAGTGATTAAGATTAAGACCCATCCTATACTGATATGGCATTATTAACATAACAAAGAAAGCTCTATTTTCCAATGGAATTACATCCACATGTTTGTTAGGGCTCCAGTGTGTATTCTGGGGGACACAATTAAATCCATAAAAGCTACCTTGGAGTTCAAGGAAATTCTCATAATGTGGTTTTGGGCTCAGAGTCAACGTGGGGCTAATCTGCCCTTCACAGTAACAGAATCCGTAGTGGGAGTTTGCCATTGGACACACTGTTTTCACACACATGCTGTCATTCATACTCACACTAGCCTTTGCAGGTGGACTAAGAAGAGAGTGGGACAGGTTGCCCAAGCTGGAAGAGTCTAACATGCCTGGGTTTGAATCCTAAATCAAACAAAAGCTGGGTAATGCAAAAAGAGGGCTAAGCCTGCTCTAAATTCTTGACCAAAGGGGAGGGTTACTTAGACAGAATGTTCAACAAATGCCTTTTTCACCAAGGATGATGTTGTTAGGTGCCCTCAAATTAGTTCCAACTCATTGCAATAGAACAAAACATTGCCTGGTCCTGAGCCATTCTCACAGTTCTTGCTATGTTTGAGCCCATTGTTGTAGCCATCATGTCAATCCACCTTGTAAAGGATCTTCCCCTTTTTCACTGACTCTCTCCTCTATATTTAATTCTATGGGTAATATATTGAATGTTGCAGGAAACATTAAATGAAGATGGAAGGAATACATAGAGTCACTGTACGAAAAAGAACTGGTTAATGTTCATATATTTCAGGAGGTGGCATATGATCAAGAACCAATGGTATGGAAGGAAGAAGTCGAAGCTGCACTGAAGGAAGTGGCCCCAGGTATTGACTGATGAGGTGTTTAATCACGGATGTTTGTTTAATCACTTTTGACAGATGATTGACCCATTGAGATGTTTCAACAAACAGATGCCGCACTGGAGGCACTCACTCAGCTATGCCAGGAGGTTTGGAAGACAGTTACCTGGCCAACTGACTGGAAGAGATCCATATTTATACTCACTTCAAAGAAAGGTGATCTCACAGAATGTGGAAATTATCTAACAATATCATTAATATCACATGCAAGTAGAATCTTACTGAAGATAATTCAAAAACTGTTACAGCAGTATACTGGCAGAGAACTTCCAGAAATGCAAGCTGGATTCAGAAGATGTGGAACAAGGAATATCATTGCTGATGTCAGATGGATATTGGCTCAAGGCAAAGAATACCAGAAAGATGTTTACTTGTGTTTTATTGACTATGCAAAAACATTCAATTGTGTGGATCATAACAAATCGTGGATAACATTGAGAAGAATGGGAATTCCAGAACACTTAATTGTACTCGTGAGGAACCTGTACATAGACCAGGAGGCTGTCATTCAAACAGAACAAGGGAACCCTACATGGTTTAAAATCAAGAAGGGAGTGTGTCAGCATTGTATCCTTTCACCATACTTATTCAATCTGTATGCTGAGCAAATAATCTGAGAAGCTGGACTATATGAAGAAGAACATGGCATCAGGATTAGAGGAAGACTCATTAACAACCTGCAATACACTGATGACACAACTTTGCTTGCTGGAAGTGAGGATAACTTGAAGCACTTACTGATGAAGATTGAAGACTACAGTCTTCAGTATGGATTATACCTCAATATAAAGAAAACAAAAATCCTCACAACTGGATTAAGAAGCAGCCTCATGATAAATGGAGAAAAGATTGAAGTTGTCAAACATTTAATAATATTTGGTTCTACAATCAACACCAATGAAAGCAGCAGTCAGGATAATAGACATTGCATAGCATTGGGCAAATCTGCTGCAAAAGACCTCTTTCAAGTGCTGAAGAGCAAAGATATCTCCTTGAAGATTTAGGTGCTCCTGACACAAGCTATGATATTTTCAATCGCCTCATATGCATATGAGATCTGGACAATGAATAAGGAAGACTGAAGAAGAGTTGATGCTTTTGAGTTGTGGTGTTGGCAAAGAATGTTGAAAGTACCATAGACTGCTAAAAGAACTAACAAATCTGTCCTCGAAGAAGAGCAGCCAGAATGCTCCTTGGAAGTGAGAATGGCCAGACTTTGTTTACCTGCTTTGGTCATGTTGTCAGAGGGGACCATTTCCTGGAGAAGGATATCATGCTTGATTAAGTGGAGGGTCAACGAAAAAGGGGAAAGCCTTCAACAAGTGGATTGACATAGTGGCTACAACGATGGACTCAGGTATAGCAATGATCATGGGACTGGCACAGGACTGAGCAGTATTTCCTTCAGCTATGCATAGGGTCACTGTGATAGTTAAGTTTGTGTGTCAACTTGGCTGGGCCTGGTTGAGTGGCTGGGCAGCTAGATGTAGTATTCCCCATGATGATACTGGTAATCAACTCCATGGTGGAATCTACTGTGAGCAGCTGAGTAGCTGCTTCCTGTATATAGCTAAGGTCTGCTTCCTGTATATATGGAGAAGCCTTGGGGTACAGTCTCTAGCTTATGGCATGCTTGAACCCTGCATGTAGCCGTGTTGCTGTTCAGCAGCCTCCCATGTTCTGCCAACCTTGGGACTTTCAATGGACTTGAATTAATGGCCTGCCATATGGTTTGGTAATATGGGACTGTGCCTTTTTACTTGCCAACCTTGGGTTTGTCAGCCTCAGCAGCCAGCAGCTGAGTGAAGAAAGCCTCCAGCTTCAGTGGGCCAGGAGCAGGAGGCAGAGCTGAAGCCCAAGGTTGAGGGGCTTTCACCCAGCCCCCAGAGTCTGCCACTTCGAATTCAGATGTAAAGCCTCTAAATTGTAAGAATAAACTCCTGTTTTTGTTCAAGCCATCCCTTTTGTGGTATATTCTTGTCAGAGCAGCATTAGGTAACCAGAACAGTCACTATGAGTCAGAGATGACTTGACGGCATCTAACAACAACACTACTATATCAAGCATGATGTTCTTCTCCAGGGACTGGTCCCTTCTGATAACATGACTCAAATATGTGAGATGAAGTCTCACCATCCTCACTTCTGAGGAGCATTCTGACTATACTTCTTCCAAGATAGATTTATTTGTTCCTCGGGCAGTTCCTAGTATATTCAATATTCATCATCAACACCATAATTCAAATGCATCAAATCTTCTTCAGTCTTCCTTATTCCTTGTCCAGCTTTCACATGCATATGAAGTGATTGAAAAGACCATGTCTTGGGTCAGGCTCACCTTAGTCTTCAAAGTGACATATTTATTCTTGAACACTTTAGTTCTTTTGCAGCACATTTGCCCAATGTGGTATGTCATTTAATTTCTTCACTGCTGCCTCCATTGGTGTTGATTGTGGATCTAAGTAAAATGAAATCTTTGACAACTTCCATATTTTCTCCGTTTATTATGATGTTGCTCAGGAATCCAGTTGTGAGGACTTTTATTTTATGTTGTCACCAACAATACAAATAGAGACCCACAGAGAATATTGTACCATATGCCTTTTGGGTAAAAAGTATCATATGTGTGCTTTTAGGGGGAAAAAGAACAAAACAACCATACTCTCTGTTGTTGTTGTTGTTAGGTGCTGTGGAGTTGATTTTGACTTATAATGATCCCATGTGACAATTGTCCCGTATGCTATTCCCATAAATTATGGGAACAGATTGCCAGGTCTTTCTCCTGTAGTCCTTCTGGGTGTGTTTTTGCCAACCTTTGGTTAAGTAGCAAATAAGTGCTTAACCATTGCACCACCAGGGCTTCTTCCCCACTCTCTACTTAGGTGGAAACATCTAGAAGACACATTGAAGTTAGAAGTGCACTCATTTGTTTAACAAATAATTTACAAGTACTTAACCATGTGCCAGGTATATGCTGATTAATTTTGAACATATACATGTCACCACAAAAGAAAATAAGCCCAATACTCCTAAAATACTCCACAGGAATTGCAGAGGTGTAGCAGCCAAGAGAACAGTCACAAACTTCCAACTGTAGAAGTACAATTGACCAAGGCCCCAGCTGGCTGCTCTGAAATCTATCACCTAGACTCTCTCAGCCTCCTCCCAGCCAGTAAGGGAGCTCAGCAGGGATACCTGGGCAGCCTCCTTCCTGAGAGATACTAGACTTTTCTGTCAGGTGACTGGTTCAAGAACTCCTCAAGAGACTTGCTCCAACCTTCCTTAAGACTGCATGGTAGGCTTAGGCTCCTGCCTAAGCTTCCTTCCTCTCTCCTTCACTCAGGATCAGACTTGCATCAGTGCTTTTTCTGCCTCTTGGAGTCCCTTGGGACAACTCTATTCCTTTTCCACCCCTGGAGCTCCTCCAGCCTCCCACTGCTTCCTCCTGGTGGTCTTTCACAGGAGTTTTCTTTAGTAAACATACCAGTAGAGTCACCCAGGGACAGGTTTCAGAAGAGCTTCCAGAGTAAGATAGACTAGGAAGAAGGAAGAGGTGGTACACTTCTGAAAAAATTAGCCACTGAAAACCTTATGAACATCAGTGAAACATTGTCTGATATAGTGCCAGAAGGTGAGCCCCTCAGGTTGCAAGGTACACAAAATACTACTGGGGAAGAGATGTCTCCTCAAAGAAGAGGCTGTTTTAATGACATGGATGGAGTAAAGGTTTTAGGACCTCCATTTGCTGAAGTGGGTTGACTCAATATGAGAAGAAACAGCTGAAAACATTCATTAATAATCAGAATGTGGAATGTAGGAAATATGAATCTAGGAAAACTGGAAGTTGTAAAAAATGAAATGAAGCACATACAGATTGATATCCCAAGCATTAGTGAGCTGAAATGACTGGTATTGGCCATTTTGAATTGGACAACTATTTGGTCTATTATGTCGGTAATGCCAAATTGAAGAGAAATGGTGTCATATTCATATTCAACAAGAACATTTCAAGATCTATCCTGAAGTACAGTGTGGTGAGTGATAGGAACATATCCATACACCTACAAGGAAGACCAGATAATACAACTATTGTTTACACACCAACCACTAAAGCCAAAGATGACAAAATTAAAGATTTTATCCAACTTCTGCAGTCTGAAATTGACCAAACAGGCAATCAAGATGCATTGATAGTTACTAGTGATTGGAATGTGAAAGGTGGAAACCAAGAAGGAACATCAGCAGTTGGGAAGCATGGCCTTGGTGGTAGAAATGACACCAGAGATCATATGATAGAATTTTGCAAGATCAATGACTTACTCATTGCAAAGACTCTTTTCAGCAACATAAATGGTGACTATCCAGGTGGATCTCATCAGATGGAATATACAGTAATCAAACAACTACATCGGTGGAAAGAGACAATGGAGAAGCTCAATATCATCAATCAGAATAAGGCCAAGGGCCTATTATGGAACGGACAATTAAATGCTCATATACAAGTTCAAGATGAAGCTGAAGAAAATTGAAACAAGTCCACAGGAGCCAAAGTACCTGAATTTAGAGACCATTTATAGATTTGAGACATTGAACTACAATGATCAAAGATCAGATGAATTGTGAGTTGACATCAAGAACATCATACAGGAAGAGAGCAAAAGGTCATTAAAAAGACAGGAAAGAAACACAAGACCAAAATGAATGTCAGAAAAGACTCTAAAACTCGATCTTAAATGGAGAGTAGTTAAAGTGAATGGAACAAATGATGAAGTAAAAGATCCGAATAGAACATTTAAAAGGGTGGTTCCAGAAGGCAAGGTAAAGTATTATCATGAAATGTGCAAAGACCTGGAGTTAGAAAATGAAAAGAGAAGAACACGCTCGGCATTTCTCAAGCTAAAAAAACTGGAGGAAAAACTCAAGCATTGAGTTGTGATATTAAAGGATTCTGTGGGCAAAATATCGAATGATGCAGGAAGCATCAAAAGAGGATGGAAGGAATACACAGAGTCAAAAAGAACTCATTGATGTTCAGCTATTTCAGGAGGTAGCATATGATCAAAAATCAATGGTGTTGAAGAAAGAAGTCCAAGCTGCACTGAAGGAATTGGTGAAAAATAAGTCTTCTGGAATTGATGGAAAATCCATTGAGATGTTTCAACAAATGGATGCAACACCGGACTGCTCAGTCATTTATACCAGGAAGTTTGGAAGACAGCTATCTGACCAAATGATTGGAAGAGATTGATATTTGTGCCCATTCTAAAGAAAGGTGATCCAACATAATGCAGAAATTATTGAACTGTATCATAAGTATTGCATGCAAGTAAAATTTTGCTGGAGTTATTTCAAAATGGTTGCAGCAGTATATTGACAGGGAATTGTGAGAAATTATAATGGGATTCAGAAGAGAACGTGGAATTGGGGATATCATTGCTGATGTCAGATGGATCTTGGCTGAAAGCAACGAATACCAGAATGATGTTTACCTGTGTTTTATGGACAATTCAAAGGCATTTGACTGTGTGGATCATACCAGATTATGGATAACATTGCAAGGAGTGAGAATTCCAGAAGACTTAATTATGCTCATGGGGAACCTGTACATAGAACAAGAAGCAGTTGTTTGAACAGAACAAGGGGATACTGCAGAGTTTATAATCAGGAAAAGTGTGTGTCAGGGCTGTATTCTTTCACCATAGTTATTCAGTCTGTATGCTGAGCAAATCATCTGAGAAGGTAGACTATATAAAGAAGAACATGGCTCAAAGAAGTGACAAAACTTTCTAAAATCACACCACCAGGGGATGGTAAAGCCAGGACTCAGCACTGGATCTTTTTTCTTCAAACCCAGTGCTGTTTCCTCTACTGAAATATGTGGAGGTGCTGAGGAGGGCTAAGAGGCAGGGAGGTGGGGCTTTGAGCCAGAGTTTGAAGGATGTGGGGAGATGGAGAAGGGGCAGGCAAGAGAGCAGCCTGGTCAGAGTCCTGTTGTTGTTTTTGTTTGTTGTTGTTGTTATGTGCTGTCGAGTTGGCCCTGACTCATAGCGACCCCTCCTTGGGTTTCTGAGGCAGTATCACTGCGGAAGTAGGATTGCCCAACCTTCCTTCTGAGGAGTGGCTGGTGGGTTTGAACCGCCAGCCTTCTGTTAGCAGTTAAGTGCCTTAGGCACTGTGTTAGGTGCCATCAGATCGACTGATTCATGGGAAAAGTTGCTCTGTCCTGTATCATCCTCATGATTGTCGGTATGTCTGAGTCTATGTTGCAATGTCATGTCAGTCCATCTCATTGCGGATTTCCTTTATTTTCACTGACCTTCTATTTTACCAAACATAGCATCTTTTTCTAGCAATTGGTCTTCTCTGATGTCAGTTATGGAATAGTCACCCAGAGGGATACTATATAGAGGTAGACATGAATGAATTACTGCCACATGCAACAACATGGAATTGAACGAGTGAACAAGCTGAACAAGAAAGCAAATTGCATAAGATTATATATATACAGTGCAATACCTTTACACAAAGTTCAGAGCAAGCAAAATAAACTAAAAAATATTTTCATATACATATATTTCAAATGACATCTTTTTTTAAGTAAAAGCATAATGAACAGAAAATTCAGGATAGTGGTCATGCGGGGTGGTCATGGAGAAGGGCAAGAGGATGAATGGGAGAGGATCACCCGAGTGGGAGTAACAGTACTACACATGTTCTAATCCTCAAGGTAGATGTGACTTATGGGTATTTGTTTTTATTGTATTTCTTAACTCGCATCTCTGTAAGATGTAAGGTAAGATATATATATCTTTTGTATGCCTCGTAGTATGTGTAAAAGGAGCCCTGGTGGTACGATGGTTAAAGTGCATGGCTACTAACCAACAGGCCCATGGTATGCTCCCACCAGCAGCTCCAAGAGAGAAGACCTGGAAATCTTCTCCCCAAAAGATTATAACCTAGGAAACCCTATGAGTAGTTCTACTCTGTCATATAGGGTCACTACAGGTCAGAATTGACTCAACGGTACACAACAACAAAAACAATATGTGTCAAATATGATTCTAGTAAACACTAATGTGAGTAAATAATAGTGAAAACACTAGTGATTGAAAAAAGACAACGAAGAGTAGCCTAGAAGAAATGCTCAAATAAATTAAATGATATCTAAATTAAAGTCCCTTGTAATTCTTGGGAGCTGTGATGGCGAAGTGTTTAAAGCATTTGACTGCTAACCAGAAGGCTGGTGGTTCAAACTCACCAGCCACTTCTTGGAAGGAAGGTTGGGCAATCTACTTCCATAGAGATACTGCCTCGGAAATGCAAGGAGGGGTTGCTATGAGTCGGGTCGGACTTGACGGCACTGAGTTTGCTTTGGTTTTTGTAACTCTTGAGAATGTAAGGTTTCAGGGCATGTGGTACTCTCTTCTATAGGTATGTAAGACTGCCCCAGTCTCAGTCATTGTCTGAGTCACTGCTCTGTACTGGGATCTGGAGATAAAGAAGAATTGGTCTTTGCTCCCAAGGTGCTCTGAGTCGGAAGGGGAGTATGAAATGCTGTTGGTTGCCATGGGATTGGCTCCAACTCATGGAGACCCTGTTCTGTGTAACAATGAAAACTTGTCTGGTCCCTCATCATCTTCATGATGGCTGGTGTGTTTAAGCCCATTCCCAGAAATACCAAGTTGAGCAAACTCATGAAGTCAGGGATGGTGTCCCCGAGGACACGTGCCCCAGAGGAGGCTGGGAATGGCAGGATTGGAGCTGGTTTCATCACTAGCATAGAGGTCCTCCTCTGTGCAGGCTTCCCAGGCCGTGTCCTGCCCAGACAGAGCCAGACACAGCATGGTCGTTCTCCAGCACCTCACTTAACCCTCTGGAAAAATAAAGACATTATATTTTTCTTATGAGTCATCTATAAGATGATGAATAAAGTAGTAGTTCATTTCTTTCATCTGGAAACAGCCTCCCTCTCATCTGCCTTCCCGTGACTCTGCTTCCCAGGATTGGAGGCTAGGCTTTGGGACTCATGCTGTATTCGTGTGCGGCTCTGCACAGGACGGTCTGTTCACACATAGGTCTTGCCTGCTAGAACAGATGCTTGTTGAAGGCAGAGGCAACACTCTTTGTCTCTGTGATGCCAGGGCTGGCACAGAGGAGGTGTCGTTCAGTGTGCAAAGGGAGGAAACAGTTTCTGGACTTTGAACCTGTGTCTCTCCTTCCTGGCTCTATGCTTCTAAACAGAAGCCCCTCATTGTCCTCTCTGAGCTGCTGTGTGTGCTGCGCTTGTAGTACCTCAAGGAGGCCTACCAGCCACTTTCTGTAATCAGGGTGTGTGCCTGTGTGCACGCATGTATGTATAGATGCATGGACATGCAATCTGGTTATTCTGGTTACACAGCATCGCCCTGAAAACCCCACAGCACCAGGCTGTCCTCATTTACGAGTTTAAAAATAACAAGCCTGTCCATTCATCCAGAAGTGCTTTATGGTTGACAAAGTGCTTCCATGGCCATTTGCTCAGGTCAAAATGCAGAACAGCCTTGGGAGGTGGTATTATTACTCCCTACTCATATTACACATGGGGAAACTGAGGCTCACAAAGGGAAATGGATTTGGCCAAACTCAGGGGATCCAAGTCTCCTGTCCCAAGTTCAGGGACTTTTTGGCTTATAACAACAGCCATCATAGACCAGCGTGGTGTGTGATGGGTATGGTGCTTGGTACCTGTCCAGGTGAACTTAGAGATCAAATTGAATTGCTCTCATGTCCTGGCTTGTTGCAAGAACTCTGTTCTGGTCAGGAGCTGGTTTCTCAGAATGGGCTGAACTAGAGACTGGAACTTCACCATGAAAAGCAGTGCCTGGGCCTTGCTGGCTCACCAGGTGCTGCTCTTCTGAGCCACTACCCAGTCCAGCTCTGTGCCAGGCTGTGGTGGTTACGTTTGTGTGTCATCTTGGCTGGGCCTGGTTGAGTGGCTGGGCAGCTGGATGTAGTGTTCTCCATGATGAGACTGGTAATCAAGTCCATGATGGACTCTACTGGGAGCAACTGAGCAGCTGCCTTTGGGTATGTGGTCTGCTTCCTGTATATAAGAAAAACTTTTGGGAATGGTCTCTGGCTTATGGCACGCTTGGACCCTGCATGTAGCCGTGTCATTGTTCAGCAACCTATTACACTCTGCCAACCTTGGGACTTTCAATGGACTTAACTTAATGGCCTGCCATGTGGTTTGGTAACATTGGGACTGTGCCATTTTATTTGTCGCCTTTGGGCTTGTTAGCCTCAGCAGCCAGTAGCTACCTAAGTGAAGAGATGTCTCTAGCTTCAGTAGGCCGGGAGCAAGAAGCAGAGCAGAAGCCCACGGTTGAGGGGCTGTCACACAGCCCCTAGAGCCTGGCCCTTTGAACTCGGACTTCTGGCCTCCTAAAGTGTAAGAGTAAACTCCTGTTTGTTAAGGCCATCCCATTTGTGGTATGTTCCTGTCAGAGTAGCACTAGGTAACCAGAACACAGGCCGTGGCTTCAAAGTTAACTTAGCTGTGTGTCCTGCCTCCAGGAACTGAGAGAGAAAACCCTTGACCCAGCCTGGGCCAGAAGTGGGGGTCAGAGAGGGCTTCTTAGGGGAATGAAAGCCTGAGCTGAGTCTTTAAGTTTGAATAGGCATTAGCCAGGCAAGGGGTGTAATGGGAGGGAGCGAAGAAAGCTAGGTGGGGATGCGGAGGCCAGGCAGGGAGAACGGCATGAACTAAAACAAACAAAACCTGTCGCCTATGACTCCATTCCAACTCATGGTGACCCCGTCTGTTACAGAGTAGATCTGCTCCATAAGGTTTTCTTGAATGTAATCGTCACAGTGGGAGTCCCAGTGGCACAGTGCTTAAAGTGCTCAGCTGCTAACTGAAAGGTAGGTGGTTTAAACCCACCAGTTGCTCACAGGAGAAAGAAGTGGCAGTCTGCTTCCATAAAGATTACAGCCTTGGGAAACCCCGTGGGGGCAATTCTGCCCTGTCCTGTAGGGTCATGTGAGGTGGAGTTGACTCAACGGCAGTGGGTATAATCTTTATGGAAGGAGATCACCAGGCCTTTCTTCTGCATTGCTCTTGGGTGGGTTTGAACCACCACTTTTCAGCTAATAGCTGAGCACAAACTGTTTGTGCAACTCAGGGCACTGAGACAGTGGAACTGGCTGGAGCAAAGCACTATATTAGTTTCCTAGGGCTGCGGAACAAATACACAACTTGGTGGCTTATGAAAACAGAACTGTATCGTTTCACAGTTCTGGAGGCTGGGAGTCCAACACTCAGAGAGTCAACAGGGCCATGTTTTTTCCAAGGCTCCCCGGGAAGATCCTTTCTTGTCTCTCTAAGCTTCTGAAGCTGGCTTCCTTGGCTTGCAGCTGCATCATCATTCCGTGTCTGTGTCTACCTTCACATGACCGACTTCCCTCTGTGTCTTTGTTTTGGATTGAAGTTCATCCTCACAAATATGTATTATAAATCTTAAACTCTATGTCTGTGCTTATCCTCCCATTTGGGAATGGGTTATCTGTCATGTGAATGAGACAGGTGGAAGGTATGTCTTAAAACTCTCTTGAGATACAAAAGAGGTTAAACAAGCAAGTAGCAGAGATGGGGGAAGACAGCTGTCAAGCCACCTGAAGAATGCTTCTGAGCAGCAGAAGCTCAGAAGAAACGAGGACCTTCCCCCAGAGCCCACAGAGAGGCAGAAAGGCCTCCGCCGGCGCCATGAATTCAGACTTCTAGTCTCCTAAACTGTGAGAAAAGAAATGTGTTTGTTCAAGCCATCCATCTGTGGTAGGTATGTTATGGCAGCAGTAGAGAACTAAGGCAGACTCTTTTCTTTTATAATGACACCACTCAGACTGGCTCTGAGCCTACTCTACTCCAGTGGGACCTCATGTTAATTCAAAACATCTTCAAAGACCTTATCTCCAAACAACGTCATGTGTACAGGTCCCAGGACTGAGGACTTCCACATATCCTTTTAGGGACACAATTCAGTCCACACTATACACACACTTTAGGTCGTCTTTGCATACTACCTTTATGATTTTTACTACATCTGACAATCACTGGCACAATATTTACATAATATTTATAATTGACTACATTTTTAAAATTTAAATACCTTTATTTTTTAAAAGAGAAGTATTACGTCATTAATTTGCTTGCTAGTTTCCTTTATTCTAACACACATTAAATAAATACCTCAGTAGTTGAGTGAAAAATGGCCATCCTTTTTTCCCCTCAAATCATCCAGTGTATCAAGGGAGAAAAGGTGCCGTATTTAGGAAAGTAAATAAAGGCATGGCTTTATGTAAGAATGTGGGATGTGGGGAACTGCTGAAAGAGCGAATCTGAGCCAGAGGGAGCTTTGGCTTGAGGATAGAGAGCGAACAGGGCCTGAACTTGATAGGGCTTGTGTACCTGGCTAAGGAGCCAGACTGGATCCTCTCGGAGTCATGAGTGGGAAACCAGTAATGGGTTGTGTTACAGGCGACCAGGGAAAATCCAGAACCTTTCTTGTGTTTCAGAGTGTCCTTTGAAGGTCTTATTTGAAAGAGTGACCATAAACTTCAATGATCAGGACCTCTTGAGAAGGCAGACCTCTAACAGAATGAACCTCAGAGTCAGAAAGCCGCCTCTTTGATAGCTAAACGACTTTGGCCAGGTCAAATACTCTCCTGTAGCCTCAAGTGTTCAGTCTTGTCAATTGGGAATAAGCAAAGGGCTCTAGGGCAGGACCTGGAGGCTGCTGACCACAAGCCTCCTTTCCTGCTTCTTTGTGAAACAGGATTTCTCAACCTCAACCTCGGTATTATTGATGTTTTGAGTTGGATAAAGCTTTGCTGTTGGGGGAATGTCTGCTAGCGTCTCTGGTCTCTATCTAGTAAAGCTAGTGGCATCCCCCCCCCCAACGTCTCCAGACATTGCTAAATGTCCCCAGGGGGGATGTCCCCAGACTTGTCTTTAGGGAGGTGGTCCTGGTGGCCTCAGCAGTGGTGAGCTAAGCTGGAGCCTGGGTGTATGGCCCACACCACCCAACTTCAGAATCCCAGATAGGAAAGGAATGGTTGATGAAAGAGTTTTTGTCATTGACTTTGCTACTGAAAGGGTGACTCATTGATCTCCTATGTAATGTCCCCAGGGAATGACACCCCGAAGAGGGTGATGTGCTTCCAGCACTCAAAAGGATGACCCCATGCTCCCTTGCTTGGTTCTGTCCTCCATGAGACAGCAAACAGCAGGAGAAGACACCCCTATTTGGGTTTCAAACCAACTATGGGAATAAGTATAATGACTATCCACCATGGAGTGGCTCACACACACTTTCCAGGTCCTAGAACCTGGCCAACCTGTTCTTTGACTCATAAAAATAATTACAGTAATAGCATCACTTGAGCATCTACTGTCTACTGTGCACCACTGCACACACCTAATCCTCACAACAATCCATTATCCCCATTTGATACATGAGGAAATTGAAGCTCTTTGAGGCTGGACGACTTGCACAAAGTTGCACAGCTATTAACTAGAAGGCACCAAATAAAAAGTGTAGACAGCAGCCTTTTAGCCCAGGCCTGTCTGATTCCAAATTCTTTGTTGTTTCTCTTGTATGAGGCTTGAGTTTGCCCTCCTCATAGGGCTTTGAGAGGAAGACAACTGAAAAAAATGTGAGGGGTTTTATAAAAGTATATGGTGGTGTTTGATCTCTACCTTCATGAGGGGGAGAATCACCATAAGCGTTAGCCCAAGGCTGATGCCTATGAGGTGGAGGTCAGATCTACCTCCTCTCTCCCACCTTTTTACCAATTTTGACACCAGCCATCCCTCCCACAACACTTTCTATTTCTCTTTTGGGTTTGATCATTTGTTGTAATGGCCAAACAGAATTCACAGACAGCACTTACAATAATGGGGTTTATTAGGGAAGTAACAGGTTACAACTTGGGATCAAGACTAACAGACTACCACTGAGGATCTGGATCAGAAAGCATGTAGGCAAAGTCTCCTTCTTCAGTGCACGACAGCTCCTCTTGGCCATGCAGGTCTCCTGTCAGCCTCTCGAGGACTGGCTCTTTAGAAGCAAGAATGGCCAGACTTTATTTCACGTACTTTGGTTGTTGTCAGAAGGGACCATTCCCTGGAGAAAGAGGTCATGCTTGGTAAAGTAGAGGGTCAGAGAAAAAGGGGGAAGACCCTCAAAATGGATCGACATAGTGCTACAACGATGGGCTCAAGCATAGCAAAGATTATGAGGATGGTGCAGGACCAGGCAGTGTTTAGTTCCATTGTACGTCCGATCACTATGAATTGGAAGTGACTTGATGTCACTGAACAAGAACAATAACATCCCTGAAAGGATTCCATGCACCGTGTTTGCATGATTAGCAGGCTATTCGATCTCCTTTGTGGGCCAAAAGTACCTTCTTTGCATAGTCTTACCCAGTCATTCTGTGGGAGTCACATGACCAGCATGGCTAGCAGGACCATATTAAGTAACCCACTACAGTACACATTTGAAGAACTGTAGTCACTGGTGTTTTGTATATAAGAATATAAAACTATGTACACATAAACCTGGAGAACGTTACCTCTGATTTTTACATTTTTTATTGTAAAATAAAACTCAGAAAATCACACAAATATATAAACCCCCATTGATGTCAAGTCAATTCTGACTCATAATGAAACTAAATGACAGAGTAGAACTGTCCCATAGGGTTTCAAGTGTTTACAGAAGCAGATTGTCCCATCTTTCTCTCACAGAGCGGCTGGGGGGTTTGAACTTCCAGCCTTTTGGTTAGCAGCCAAGCACTTAGCCACTGCACCACCAGGGTTCCTGCCACAAATGTGTAGTTTAGTGAATTATTATATGGTGAATATTCTTTTAACCATTACCAGAGTCAAAAACTAGAGCTCTGTCAGCCACCTCAGAGGTCCTCCAAAAGGAATCACGACTCTCACTTTTAGAGAGAATCTAATCCAATTAGGCATATCCAAATATTATCATTTCTCCTTTTTAAAATAATTTATTTTTGTTGTTATTGAGCATATACAAAGCAGAATATATACCAATTTAATAGTTTCTACATGTGCAATTTAATGACTGTGATTAAATTCTTAAAGTTGTGCAACCATTCTCACTCTCCCCTTAACATAAACTCACTGCCCCCTAAATTTCCTGTCTAGACATCTTTCAAGTTACTGTTGTCAATGTGATCTCACATACACAGATCTTAAAAGAGCACAATGCTCAAAGCAGACATTCTTTATTAGTTAAGTTCAACTCTTTCTTGGTTTCAAGAAGACGTCAAGGGATATTTTTGGCTTAAGGTTTAAAGATTATCTCGGGGCAATAGTTTCAGGAGTTCTTCTAGCGTTTGTGGCACCAGAATATTTGGATTCTGTGAGAGCTAGAAATTCTGTTCTGCATTTTCTCTCTTTTGATCAGGATTCCTCTTAGAATCTTTGATCAAAATGGTCAGTTGTGGTAGCCAAGCACCATCCAGTTCTGGTCTCAAGGCAAAGGAGACAGTAGTCCATGAAGGCAATTAGCCACACATTCCATTCCCTCCTTCTAGCCCTGAATCTTCTTCCTCTGTTGCTGCAGTGGACTAGAGACTAACTGTTGTGCCTTGATTGGCCATTTGCAAGCTTTTCAGACCCCAGGCACTATGTAATAAAGTAGGTGGTAGTATATCCCCCTCATTTTTTCTTTTACTTTTTTTTTTTTTTTAACTTGGTGTATCTTTTCATTCTATTTCAATCTATGGATTTCCCTTTCATTACTTTCCTTTCCGTACAATTTATCCATGGACGAGCTCTAGGCTGCTTGGCCTGTTAAGTTTCCCACAGTCTTGGTTTTGCTGGTTGCACACTCTTAGTGTAGCTCAACACATGCCTCTGTCCCCTGTATTCCTGGCAAAGCAGCAGCTGGACCCAAAGTCTTGATTAGACACAGATGTGATCCCTTTGTCAGGACTCCAGTGGGCACTGCATTCTTTCATCAAGGGACATAATGTTTCATTTTCAGTCTCTCTGGTTGTTAGTAGCCACTGACACTCAATACCTGGATCTGTTAATTTACTGAGGGTGCAACATGGTGATACTCTAATTCCAACTTTTTTTTTTGGGGGGGGGGACTATTTTTATCTTTTTCTCTAAGGTATGTCTTTTGTAGACAGCATATTGATAGGTTATATTTTCTTATCCAGTCTGCAACTCTCCATCCCTTGAGTAGTGCATTTAATCCATTTATATTCAGTGTAATTACTGACAAGTATGAATTTCTTGCTGTCATTTTGGTATGTGTTTTTTTGTGGTGTTTTGGTTTCTTTGTGCCATATAAGTTTCTGTGCTGAGCTCATTTTGTTTATGAATCACATTATCATTTCCTTCATTGCTATTGTTTTAGTATTTGCTAAATATTTGTGCTTGTCTTCTTTTTTATTGTGATGTGAAGGTTTATCATTTTTCTTTGAGGTAACCCTGTGATTTATAGTTTTCTCCCCAAGTTTAGAACAGTCCATTCTATCTTGCAACTCTCTTGACTTCCTCACCATTTAGAAGTTCTGTAACTACACTTATTTTTCCCCTCTTTTTGGTTTGTAGTTGTCCTCATTTGCCAATTGATGTCTCTGGTTCCTTGTTTACAATCTTATAAGCTTATTTTACTTTGGATACTTCCATAACTGGGTTGGTTTCTGTATTATGTCATCATGTGTGTTAATGGTTGGTTGGTGTTTGCTATTATTGGTTCTCTGTTCAAACAACTCTTTTTAGTATCTCTTGTAAGGTTGGTCTGGTTTCACCAAATTCCCTTAATTTCTTCTTATCTGGAAATCTCCTAATTTCACCATCATACTTGAGGGACAGTTTTGCTGGGTATATAATTCTTGGTTGGACATTTTTTCTTTCAGGGTTTTATATGTACCATCCCATTGTCTCCTCTAGGAGCTCTGGTGGCATAGTGCCTAAGGAATTTGACTGCTAACCAGAAGGGTGGCGGTTCAAACACACCAGCCACTCCTTAGAAGGAAGGCTGGGCCATCTACTTCCATAATGATACAGCCTCAGAAACCCAAGGAGGGGTCGCTATGAGTCGGATCTGACTTGACAGC
>NW_006921907.1:2610616-2611787 GCF_000298275.1 Orycteropus afer afer | reverse complement strand
TTTTTTTTTTTTTTGGATGTATCTGAGTAAGCAGGGTACTGTGCTCCTCTATTCACTAGTTGGCAGCACTTATTCACTCACTCACCACCTGTCTCCTGGTGGGTGTGATAGAGAATGAGAGTGGCCGCACAGATCTCTGTTAACTGTAAAGAGCAGGTAAGGGTGAATCAGGCTTTTATTGGTGATCACGGTGCAGAAGGAAGTGATGGCTCTCACTCAGTAAGTGGAGCTGCAGGCAATGTGGGTGTGGTTGGGTTGTATGGGCACAGTTGCTGTCTCCCACTCAGTTAGACAAAAACAACAATCAAAAAAACATCAAAAAAGTAAAAACAAGAGGACAAAAACACACACCGCATAAACACAAAGGAACAATCACCAAAAAGAGAAAAAACAAAAAGAGGAAAGGCAATAAATGAGAAAAAATATTTAAAGAAATACTTTACAAAGCCAAAAGAAATATGAATAGAAAAAGGAGGGGGGAACCCCACAATATCTGAGGATGGGGGAATAAGAGAAAAGAGGTAGAGCAGGAGAATAATGAAGAAAAATATGGGAAAAATGCAAAAAGAAAAACAAAGAGTAGGGAGAATTACAAGAAAGAAAAAAAAAAAACGGGAATCAGGCAAAGGGAAGAGAGAAAAGGCTGAAAACTAGAACCTGGGAAGGGAAGAAGAAAGAATAATAATAAAAAGGACTAAAATAATAATAATAGTAACAATTTTAAAACAGACAAAAACAAACAAACTAAAAAAAAAAAAACCTGGGTGGGGCGGGACAGATCACCCAGTTTCCATCAGAGCACACAGACTGGGATGGAATTCCTGCTGGCCTAGATGGTGAGTGGGAGTGAGGGATGGCCACATCTCTGTTCACCAAGAGGGTGTGGGATATAAGCGTAACAAGGGGAGTATCGCACCTTTCCAGTCCTAAGTGTCCGGTATGTCCTTGCTGTCCCTGGCAAGTAGAGCCTATTCTTACTTAGGTCCCTGGAATCTGAGAGAACACTGTCACTTTAAATATCCAAAATGGTTGAATCACTTGTAAACTTTCAAAATAGCTGTGCCCTCCAGAAAGCCAAAAGTACACAGGTCAGTTGTCTTCCTTTTTGCTGTTTCCCCTTTTATTTACCAGCCACCAGAGCAGTCCTCTGTCCAGCCCCTGGCCAGCAGGG
>NW_006921907.1:2577512-2609236 GCF_000298275.1 Orycteropus afer afer | reverse complement strand
GTTGTTTGCCATCGAGTCGGCCCCAACTCATAGCGACCCCTCCTTGGGTTTCCGAGGCAGTATCACTACAGAAGTAGGATTGCCCAACCTTCCTTCCGAGGACTGCCCACAAACTCTGAGAGCATTGCATGTAGTGAGGGTGAGAATACTGTTTTCTGTAATCTTGAGCTCGTGCACTTATGTATACGTGTGCACATGTCCACCTGGTGTATGTATGTACTGGTTGTGATGTATAATGCATTTGTTAAGATGGACCACTCTTTTAAAAGTTTGAGAGACACTACGTTATAGGTACCTTTAGGTATATCATTCTTGAGAATGGGTATTATTATCCTCATTTACAAACTAACAGATTCAGGCTCAGAGAAGGTAAGTGAACAAAGGCTTGGAAATCTGCTTCTCAGATGCATGTGCATAGCAAACATCTGGGGGCACCTATGGAGTCCCTGGATGGTGCAAAAAGTTACCACTCTCAGCTGCTGACAAAAATGTTGGGGTTCCAGTCTACCGAGAGGTGCTTAGCAGATTGAATTCTGCAGACTCACCCACTGAAGCCCTGTGGACCACAGCTCTGTTCTAACAGACATGGGGCACCATGATGCAGAATCCACTCAGTGGCAACTGTTTTGTGTGTTTTATGGTGTGCACACTCTACCACTACAATAGTGTGTATATGTAATTTATAAATATGAAGATATGGGCCTGTGGGAGGGATGCACTAATATTTTTCATCTGTGAAGGAGCAACGAGAAAAGGAAGTTACGCTTTAGAGCCAGTCGTTACTCTGTGTCTTCTGTTTCCTTGAAATACAGTTGTTTCCTGTCTAGGCTGCTCATCTGAAGAGGTTACAGGCAGTGTTAGAACCTGTGGGGGTACTGTGTACACAAAATGCAATGGGAATGGATTCACAGAGGCTCTGGTGAGATGGTTAAGAGCGTGCAGGGACGTTGGGGGTGGCTATTCCAGAGTTCAGCTCAGGGCTCTGTGGCGGAGTTGCCATGGGACTCCGAGCAGTGACTCCTCCTCTCTCATCTCTCTGGCAGCTCTCTCATCTCTAAATGAAGGGTGATAGTAGTAGCAGCCTCCCAGGGCTGGGGGAACGGCCAGAGGAGGTAATGGTAGCAATCAATTCCTGTACTCTTACAATGCAGCTGGCACTGTGCTATGCACTCTACAGGGTTACTACACAAGACTGCTCAGTAGCTGCCTTCATCTCCGTTTTACAGAGAGGAAACCAAGGTGGAGTCAGGATAAACACTTTGCTCCAGATCGCAGCTAGTAAGTGACAGAGCCCAGATTGGAACCTGGACAGTCTGCTCCAGAGGCCACATTCAAGCACACTCTTTTTTTAAAAAAAATATTCTCACTGTGATTTGGGCGAAATTTTACAGAGCAAAGTCATTTGCCATACAGCAGTTGATACACATTTTGCCTCATGACATTGACTGCAATTCCCCACAATGTAACAGCTCTCCTCCCACCTCCTCTCCATAGTTACCTCTTCCCTGTGTCCTTCTTTCCTATGTCTTTCTGCCACCTGAGCTCCGTCCCTGTGCAAATGCTGTCCTTCTGTTCTCCCACAATTGAGCGCTCTAAGGAATGTATCTACCTGATGTAAATGTTCACCCTATATGCCTATTGTTTGTCTGGAAGCCATGGGTGTGAGTTCGATTCCAGACCGGAAGGGTAACTAGGGGTCAACCACACTCTTCTACAGTATTTCTCTACACTGCGTGCCAAATGCTTTGCATAATGCCTGGCACAGGGTAAGTGCTCAAGAAGTGGTTATTACTGCTAGTGCTATTGCTACTCTAACTATAGGTCCTACTGCCAGGTACCTGCCGTGTTCCAGCCGGGAACATCTTCTATATACGTTACCTCGTGGGATCTTTGCAAGAAATTGGCCGTGTGAACATCGTTAACCCCATCTCACAGATGAGAAAACTGAGGCCCGGAGAAGGTAAGTGATTGACCCTGTAAGTACATGGAAGGCTTTTCATTTTTGTTCTTAGGAGACACTGCTGTTCCTGTTTAAAGGTCCCTGGATAGGGGATCTGAGGGGACATAGTATCATTTCTCTCACATTCTCTAGAAACAAGCTGCACCCTCACCTCAGATGTGTGGTCCCTTCAGAGCCAAAAAGGATATGCCAAGGAGAGGTCTGAATTCCTCAGAAAGGGGAACTTGGAATCCATCCTTCAGTCAGCACTTACACAGGTCATCCAGAAATGCCCATGAGGTTGCTGGGAACTTAGGAGGAGACAAAGACATCATTAGATGTGGCAATGTAACAATGTTTGGGGAGATAAGATATAAAGAGGTGGATGTGGTCATAAATGCCAGCATCTTTCCTTCCCCGCGTTTATAAGGTTTTGAAACACATTGCTAATAAAACGTCTGGGGGTTTCCTTCTAATTGCCCTTCAGTCTGTGGAGTTCATGCTGAAAGCTCACAAAGCCTGTTTTGTGGCTGAAATGGACTTCCATTTTAGTCCTTCCGTAACAATGCCATTATTTTAAAGCCGTTTCTATAACCCCATACATGATTTATTGCAAGGTCTGGTCTCTCTTTTATGTACTAGAAACTGTAAACTCCCTCAGGGAAGGGCCAATATTGGAACATGGTTGGGAGGAGGAAAGAAAAGAGCACAGGGTTTGGAGATGCGTGTGTCTAGATTCAAAGCCAAGTTTGGGCAACTTTGAGCAAACCATTTAACATGAGAGCCCCTTGAGGTTGATAAAACCATTCCTGGAAACTACTGGGCAAATAGAAGAGACTGCATAAAGGCCTGGTGAGTGATTGGCTTGAATAGGATTTGCATACTCCTCAGACTCCACAATCATATAATGGAGTATTTGCTTGGAAACGCTTACCCCGGAAGGTCAACTATCAGCTTCATAGCATTCATTTTAGCAGAGAAAGGATTAACAAGAGGGTGGTGGGTTCCTTGTACCTTACTGGGTTTTTATTTTTCAATTTTCATTTGGAAATAATTTCAAATTTACACAAACGTGCAAAAGTCACAATAGTACAAATCCTCACATATACCCTTTACCCAGATGCATCTGTTGTTAAGATTGTACTCCACTGGAGGATAGGTTGGAGTCCCTGGGTGGTGGGAACAGCATGCTCAGCTGCTTACCCAAAGGTTGACAGTTCAAGTCCGCGCTGAGGTGCCTTGGAAGAAAGGTCTGGTGACCCACTTCTGACAACCCTGAGGAACACAGCTTTACTCTTGACATATGGAGATGTCAGGAGTTGGAATTGATTTGGTGGCAACCTTTTTTTATGTAGCTCCATTATAGCATTTTACCCTTAAATATTTCAGTGTATGCTTCTGAAGAATGGGGATATTCTCTCAGTACAGGTATCAATCTTATCAGTTTACATCAGTGCAGGTCTTTTATCTCATCTATCATCCATATTCCAAGATCGTCAGTCAATTTAATATTACGTTTTGACCGTATGGCTTCCTACCTCAAGGTGCCAGATTTGGTGACTGGAATTCTCAATTGGCAGCCATGAAGAGTAAAATACATTTTGAGTCCTTTCTGTGTTCAGGACAAGGTATTGGAATAGGATAGGAGAAAAATGGAGAATTGGAGAATGAAGTCTGCCGAGTTGTAGCTATGAACATGCTCAGTGCTCTAAGGGAGCTAGACCAGCTCCTTTCAGGGGTGAGTGGGGAGCTAAGATCCAAGGGGGAGCATCTTACCCTAGACTCTAAGGGCACACAAGCAGAGAGCGAGTGGGTGAGAAGGAAGAACCACGGTCCCTGCATCAAGCATCAGAGGCTGTAAGAACTTCCTCCAACAACCTCTTCTTAGAGATGCCATTAGCAGCATCATCCAGGGACTGAACTTCACCATGCGCCCCTCCCCTCAACACCTAGGAAATCTGACCCAGTTAACAATGATTATAAACACAGCCAACATTTATCAA
Organism: Orycteropus afer afer; assembly: GCF_000298275.1. NCBI lineage: Eukaryota > Metazoa > Chordata > Mammalia > Tubulidentata > Orycteropodidae > Orycteropus > Orycteropus afer. The sequence continues at coordinate 2,605,294 of NW_006921907.1, read as the reverse complement.
GTACCAGCTATGAAGCAGGCACCTTGTTAAACACTTTACATACATTATTCCATTTGATTCCTATTAACAACTGTGGTGGTTATGTTTATGTGTCAACTTGGCTAGGCCTGGTTGAGTGGCTGGGCAGCTGGATGTATTATTCCACATGATGAGACTGGTAATCAACTCCATGGTGGAATCTACTGGGAGCAGCTGAGTAGCTGCCTTTGGGATGTGGTCTGCTTCCTGTATATAAGGAGAAGCTTTCCGAATGGTCTCTAGCCTGTGGCACGCTTGGACCCTGCATGTAGCTATGCTGTTGCTCAGCAGCCTGCCATGCTCTGCCGACCAAGGGATTTACAATGGACTTAAGTTAATGGCCTGCCATGTGGTTTGGTAACATCGGGACTGTGCCTTTTGACTTGTCAACCTTGGAGCTTCTCAGCCTCAGTAGCCAGGAGCTGTCTGAGTGAAGAAATACCTCGCTCCAGTGGGCCAGGAGCAGGAGGCAGAGCTGGACCCCAAGGTTGAGGGGCTTTCACCCAGTCCCTAGAGCCTGGCACTTTGAACTTGGACTTAAAGCCTCCAAATTGTAAGAATAAACTCCTGTTTGTTAAGGCCATCCCGTTTGTGGTATATTCTTGTCAGAACGGCACTAGGGAGCCAGAACAACAGCCTTACTTTTAACAAGACCCATTGCCATCCCCTTTTTACAGATGATGAAACTGAGGCTGAGTTAAGTAACCTAACCAAGGTCCCAACTGTTGAAAGTGGATTTGTCAGCACATCCAGCTAGGCTTCCAGTTTCTGATTTCTTTAACCCCAGTGCCTTCAGGAAGGGAGTGAGTATTATGGGCTTTTGGGGGCTAGTGTTTTGGAGGAGCTGGAGTGGAGGGGTCAGGCAGGGCTTCTCAAACATGATCCAAAGCTCATAGTCACACAGCCAGCTGTGCAGAGACAACGTCAATTGGAATCCCCACAATCCTTAAGTTCACCTTGAATGCACTGTGTTCATCCCTCCCACTGTCGGTTAAACGGTGAACACAAGTGCATTCAAGGTGAACTCAAGGACTGTGGGGAATTCTATGACTGAGTGGAGATTTGAAACAGATCTTCCATGTTTTCATTCTGCCATCCATGCAGGCAAATGATATATATAATTAGGCACAGTGTGATAAACTCAGGGGTTTTGGGGTGTTGGGTGTTTTGTGGAGAAAAACTATGTTATTTGGACAAATTTATAAGCCATGTGCTGGTTTTAACACACACTTCCTAAGTGACAGACCAGGTCAAGGTTTACCACTGCTCCTAGGTCCTAAAATTTTCAGGTACTTCCCATTTAATAGATCACCTCTGTATTTAACAGCTGTCCCCACCAGCAACCATCAGCAGTTGGAGGCTAACATTTTAACATCTGGAAGAAACATAGCCTTCAGATGTGGACTGGGGTGAGGCCGAGTAGCAGGAGGGCTGGACTTGGTCAGAGGGGGACCCTGCTGAGTCATCCGACCTCTCCTATGCCGGTCGCCTCGTTCATTTGTTCTTTCCAAAAAGGCATCAAGCATCTACCATACCTGGTAAGGTCCCCGAGGGGTGCCAGTGGTTTGCACTCGTCTACTAAAGGTTAGCAGTTGCAACCACCCAGTGGCACCACAGTCTGCTTCCATAAAGATTACAGCCAGACCCCCCATGGAGCAGTTCTACTCTGTAACACATGGGGTGGCCTTGAGTCAGAATCAACTTGAAGGCAACAGGGAGCAGGGATGCTCCTTTACACAGATTCACTGATACCAATGCTGACAGAGCAGCGAACATCCCTGGGTGATGCAAATGGTTAGCGCTCGGTGCTTACGGAAAGATTGGAGGTTTGAGTTCAACCAGAGGGACCTGAGAGGAAAGGCCTGTCAGTCCACTTCTGAGAAATCAGCCATTGAAAACCCTCTGGAGCTCAGTCCTACCCTGACACACAGGGGGTCGCCAGGAGCCAGAGCTGACTTGACGACGACTTATTTAAGTTTTTAACAGCAGTGAACCAAGCCCTGTTATAGATGCCGATATAGCAGTAAGCCAAATCCATCTTGTTTTATTTTGTAACATGCCAAGCTCACACAGTTGCAAAAAGCAAATAGAAGTAAAAGGGGTGGTTTCATTAATTTTCCATCTTTTGCCTTTCTCTGTTCCTGGCATTTAAGAGCTGGAGGGGAAAGGAGAGGACACTAAGCCACAGTGACTGGAAGGGGCTAGAATAGGCCGCCCTGCAGAAGAAGAGAAGCCCAGGGCTGTCCTTGGGAGGGCTGGTTCAACGGCTCACGAGAAGCCTGTTGTTATGTGCTGTTGAGTCGACCCCGACTCTTAGTGACCCCTCCTTGGGTTTCTGAGGCAGTATCACTACAGAAGTAGATTGCCCCATCTTCCTTCTGGGGAGTGGCTGGTGGGTTTGAACCGCCAGCCTTCTGGTTAGCAGTCAAGTGCCTTAGGCACTACACTACCAGAGCCGAGGGGTACATATATCGTTTAAAATTCCCCAGGTGATTCAGATACAAGGCAGAGGCTGGGGTCTCAGGCCTTCATGCTACCTGAGCCCCCGCTGCCTGAGAGCTAGGACAGAGGAGGACCCTCTCCCACCCAGGGACTTGTGTGAGAATTAAATGATCAAAGCCCTTCAACTTCTGTTTGTTTCTTTATTTGTTAATGTTTTCCACTGAAAATACTTTTGAGTCTCTGCAGTTAGAGGATAAAAAGTAGTAAGAGGCCTTCTCTTTATATGCCCACATATTTCTTTGTTATAACTTGTTTTGTCCCCTCAGAGCTTGAGATACCTGATGAGATAGCTGATCTCTCGAGGGATCAAGGGAAGGCAGGCACTTCTAGAGACTGGCAGTCAGATTTCTCTTCCATATAACACTGTGAAGTGAAATAAAGAAGAGGTCTAGGACTCCATTTGACTTGACTTAGAACTCTAATCTACCACCTGTCCGCCATTTTGTTGTACTATGGTGGCCTCTTTGAAGCATTAAGAAGCAAAGAAGTCATTTTGAAAACTAAAGTGTGCCTCATGCAAGCCATGGTATTTTCAATTGCCTCATATGCGTGTGAAAGCTGGACAATGGATAAGGAAGACTGCAGAAGAGTTGATGCCTTTGAATTATGGTGTTTGTGAAGAATACTGAAAGTACCAAGGACAGAAGAATGAACAAATCTGTCCTGGAAGAAGCGCAGCCAGAATGCTCCTTGGAAGTGAGAATGGCCAGACCTCGTCTCACCTACTTTGGTCATGTTGTCAGAAGGGACCATCCCCTGGAGAAGGATATTGGTAAAGTTGAGGGTCAATGAGAAAGGGAAGACCTTCAACAAGATGGATTGACAAAGTGGTTGCAGCAATGGGCTCGAGTATAGCAAGGATTATGAGGATGGCCCAAGACCAGGCAGTGTTTCATCCTGTGGTACACAGAGTCGCTATGAGTCAGCGTCGACTTGATGGCACCTAACAACATGGTGGCCTACACATTGCTATGATGCTGGAAACTATGCCACCAGTATTTCAAATACCAGCTAGAGCATCCATGGCAGACAGGTTCCACGGAGCTTCTAGACTAAGCCAACTGGGTAGAAAGGCCAAGCAATCTATTTTGAAATTTAGTCAACAAACACACTATAGAACAGTGCCCGATACAGTGCTACAAGATGAGTCTCTTAGGTTGGAAGGCACACAATAGCTGCAACAATGGACTCAAACAGAAGGCAGCGTGAAAATGGCTCAGGACTGGGTAGTGTGTTTTCTGATGTACATGGAGTTGCCATGAATTTCAGCTGACTCAACAGCAACTAACAACAACTGAACTCCAAGAAGTCATAGGACTAACATAGGCCTAAAAAAAAGCCCCAAACCCACTGCCATCGAGTCAATTCTGAGTCATAGCAACCCCCATCGGGTTTCCAAGACTGTAAATATCTACAGAAGTAGACTGCCTCATCGTCTCCTGTAGAGCAGCCAGTGGATTTGAACCGCTGACTTTCTGGTTAGCAGCCTAATGTCTTACTCACTACACTACCAGAGCTCCATAGCATAAGCCTGTTGTTGTTAGTTGTTATTTGCCGTCGAGTCGGCCCCGACTCATAGCGACCCCTCCTTGGGTTTCCGAGTCAGTATCACTACGGAAGTAGGATTGCCCAACCTTCCTTCCGAGGAGTGGCTGGTGGGTTTGAACCGCCAGCCTTCTGGTTAGCAGTCAAGTGCCTTAGACACTATGCTACCAGAGCTCCTAGCATAAGCATAAGCCTGGGCAACGCTTAATTTCCATTGACAAAGAGACCTGAGGAAAAGACTCTTCACTGAGTAAGTGTAGTAAGGGAAACAATGCAAAAAGTGTAGTAATAAGTAACAATACAAAGCGTAGTAAGTCAAACAGTGTAAAATGATAGAAAGAGAAGGATTGGCCCTGAATTTGAATCCTGACAGTGCTGTGAACAAGGAAATCTCTTTCTCTCTCAGAGCCTGTTTCTTAATCTGCACATGAGGTAACTGCAACCCCTATGTGAGAGCCCACCTTTCCATAACCTAGAAGGCCTCAGCTTCCTAAGAACTAGGACAGAGGAAGCGGTCCCTGCAGGGACTTGAGTGAGAATTAAATGATCAAAGCCTTCAACCTATGTTTGTTTGTTTATCTGTTAATGTTTTCCTCTGAGAATACTTTTGAGTCTGTGCAGTTAGAAGACTAAAAGTAGCAAGCGGACTTCTATTTTTCTTTCTTCTTTTTCCCCACAACCTGTGAAGTGCGTGCTGTGGAGGCACTTAAGTTGGGGGCTCGCCTGCCCGACTGTGAACTGCTGGACAAGACCGTTATCATACTCCTTGGTGTTATTCCAAAGCTCCGAATAGACACTCTGTAATTACTCAGTGAAGGCTTGGTGAATAGATTTTAAAAATATGCAAGGCACATAGAAAACCTTAACTTTTCAACAGCCTGGCACTTAGCAGTTTAAAAAGTGGAGGGAATGGCCCTGCTCCCAGGGATGACAAACCTTCTCATTTTTAGTTTGGCTACTGAGTGTGATTATCACCTGATAGTAACTTATTCTTGCTTCCTGTGAGTCAGAGAGCAAAAGACACGTCTCCAAGCCACCAGGCCAACCTTTAAGCAAACGGCCCCGTAATGAATAGTTTTGGTGAAGTCACAGCTGTCGCATACCTTGTCATAATATGTGAAAGCTCTCTAATTTGCCCAGGGCTCTGTGCTAATGAAGGTTGAGCGCTATCATTTCCAAAGAGTCACAGAATGCTCCCTCGGATGGCCAGTGAATAGCCCCCGTCAGAGCCTGGGGAGCAGAACCTTTGTCCCACACCATGCATGTGAGGCAGGACTTGAAAGAGAGCTCCGTGTCTGGGAAGTGAGTATTGAGTCCACAGTCAGTCTGTCTCTCTGAAGTCCATCCAGATAATGGGTTGTGCTGGGATTATGTGGAGCTAACGCACAAGGACGGAACCCTGGTGATGCAGTGTTTAAGTGCCCAGCTGCGACCCAAAAGGTCAGCAGTTCAAACCCACCAGCTGCCCTACAGGAGAAAGATGTGGCAGTCTGCTTCTTGAGAAATTACAGCTTCGGAAACTCTATGGGGCCTTTCTACCCTGTCGTGTGGTGTTGCTATGAGTCAGATCGACTTGACAGCAGTGGAGTTTTTGGAAGCACATGGATGTTGGACATCGTTTTTGTTTTTTTTCCTGAAGTTTCTCATGTTTGAGAGCAAAGAAGCCACAGGAAAGGGGCCTTGATGTTGCCGGTGTCTTTATCACACGGCCATGCAATGTATCCCATTTGCATTGCTGGCAGCAAGTACTGTTACGCACATGCTCACATAACTCAGAACGACTTTTCAGTAACACTCCGCTTCCCTCCCTTTCACAGAAAGGACACACTGACCACCAAAAACAAAACAGAGAGATTGCCTTGTTGAATTTAACACCACTAAACTTCGAAACAAGAATCACAGAAAGAGTTTGAAAGAGACAACACCAGGCCTATAATTCTGGGAAGATCCATTACTCTTTCTACAGGCAAAGTACCAAATTCAGTAAAAAGACAGGAGGGATAGGTTACAGGACATGGCACTGAGGGCTGTCCAAAGACAGGGAAACACCTGCAGGGAAGTTATTCTCAGTGTAGAACTCACCAAGGGGGAAACAGTTCAATCCAACAAGTATTTACTGGTACGGGCTTTGTGCTTCACATAAATCATAACAAATTTCTATTCACCTAATACCTACTATGTGCCTGGTGATTTCATCACATTATCTATCCATTCTCCCATTGGTCTACCCCAGAAGGCACACTGTGTGTGTTTTAAGGATGATGTAACTGAGGTGCAGAGAAGTTACAGGATAAAGGTAGCCAGGAACTGGTAGGGCTGCTTTCACAGCCAGGCCCTCTGATGCACATTTTAACACCTTTCCACCCCTCCATGGGTCAGGAGGGCTTGAACTTATTATTTCTAACCCTACTAACTTCCAGAAGGATCTGAGAAGGCATCTGAGGGAGGAGGTGTCGAGGGGAAATGAGAGAGAGGGACTTCAGCAGTTATGGTCGCCCGCAGCCCAAGCTGCTTGGTCAGACAGGGCTGCAAGAGCACCCCCACCCCACCCTCCCATCCTCCCACCCCCCTACCCTCCAACCTCCCCACCCCCCACCCCCACTGCTGACTGCTAGAGGTGGGCAGGGCTGGCACTGAGCATCTGCTGCGTGTTCTAGACCTGGACCTGTTGACTGGAGGTGGGTAGGGGCAAGGGTCATGCACTGAGCCTACACAAGTACTCTGAGACCTGCTGACTGCCAGTGGGACAGGCTTGCTCTGAGCATCTCCCATGTGCCAGGAGCTAGGTATCCTTGCAGCAGCTCTATGAGGCAGTATGATTATTCCTATCTGGCACTGAGGATGGAAGGTTCAAAGAAGGGACATCTGAGGGCTCAGTTATAGGTGCAGTTAGAAGGCAGGATGGCTGTATCCCAGCTTCTCCAAGGGAAGGCAACTAGCCCGTTCCTGCCCACGGAAGATCAGAGACTTCGGTGAAACCCTTCCCCCCAAAGCCTCACCTGCTAATAATAATAGCAGCAACAGTGTTTGCCATTAATTGAGTACTTACTAGATGGAGTACCAGTGGCCTTGACTCTATCCTGAGTCACGGCGACCCCCACCTGTGTCAGAGTACAGTTTAACTACACGGTTGTCAATGTTTTGTTTTTTTCTGAAAAAGACTGCCAGGTCTTTATTCCAGGGCACGTCTGGATGGACTTCAACCGCCAACCTTTCGGTTAGCAGCGAGCATGGAGACCATTTGCACCATCCTGGGAGCCCACTTGCTATACAGGCCGGGCAGGCACTTCACTGCACCCTCTCATGAATGATCACAAGGCCCTTTAGGCAAAGGGAGCCCTGGAAGTGAATTTCGATAAAACTGCCCAGGATCAGGGAGCCAGGGAGTGACAAAGCCAGGATCAGAATCCATTTCCACTTTTCACAGCACTGCTGCAGCCTCAGCAGGGAGGAAGAGGAGGGCCACCCGTCCCCGTCTGGGCGGACGTGCTCGGGTCTTAACTGCGCGGGGCACCGGCGGAAGCGAGCCGTCCTGCGCGCGGCCGTCCGGCGGGGGGCGCTGCAGACCGCGCGGCGTGCGCCGCTTCCCGGTCCGGGCTCCGCGGAACGACCGCGCCCCGGAGTTCCGCGCTCTCCCGAACGTCGCTCGGTCCCGGGCGCGGCCCGTGCGCCCCAGCTGTTCCCCGACCGGGAGTGCGGACGCGCCAGATCGTCTGGGTGTGGGAGCGCGGGCGGAGGTCGGGTGTCCCCGGGGGTGCCCGCGTCCCGCCCGGCGTGCGCTGACACTTACACTTCCGCCCTGGCACGAAGAGGGCGCCAAGGACGGGGTCTTCCGGGGGGGGGCGCGGCTTCCAGCCCTGGGCAGGCCCGGGATCTGCCGCTTTAGACTCGTCGGGCTCCGGCGGGGCGGGGGAGGGGAGGCCCGGACTCCGGGAAGGTCCCTGGGCGCGGGAGAAGGTCGTTGGCGACTTCTCCACCCCACGGCGCTTTCTCTCAGCTCTGCATCTGCACCGCGGATCCACACCCCAGCCTACCCGGCCCACTACCGAATCAGGACTTGGGATCCCAAAGCGGCAACCCGCAGGCGCTCCGGCCTTTGATGTAGGTGCCGCCGCATCGGGGCATCGCTGTCCCCGGGGAGGGGACCTCAGCTCGGACCAACTGGGGTGAGGTCAGGCTTTGTAAAGTTACCCCCGGGCGAGATACGCGGCATCCACCGACCCTGGCCCTTCTCTGCACTCACCCGGGACGCTGACAGTCGAGGTGGGCAGTTTAACGAGGTGACGATGACGTGGAAATGGTCTTGCAGCTCCTGGAATTGAGCTCTGATTGAAGCTCTTTCTGTAGAAAGGCGCTTTTATGAATAGAGTGTGCTCTTGGAACTCTATTGTCAGTAATAACCCCGGATGTTAAGTGCTCCTAATTATTTGTTACAAGTCTCGCAGACCCCCTACAAGTTCCAGGAGAAGAGAAAGAATGTTTGAGATTTACAGCTGAAAGGAAGCATCCTATTCCTTTTGGCATTGAGTTTGACGTTGGCATACTTGTTTAATTTTCTGCGTTTGCTTTTTAATGTCTTATCAATTCCCAACTGTTGTTGTTGCTGTTGTTGTTATATACCGTCAAGTCAGACCCGACTCATAGCGACCCCTCCTTGGGTTTCTGAGGCAGTATCACTACGGAAGTAGATTGCCCCATCTTCCTTCCGAGGAGTGGCTGGTGGGTTTGAACCGCCAGCCTTCTGGTTAGCAGTCAAGTGCCTTAGGCACTATGCTACCAGAGCTCCTAATTCCCAACTAGTCCCTGGAAATTTAAAAAGGGACAGTGGGAGGATTGGGAATGTGTACACCACAGATGGAGATGGAGAAGCTGCCCAGACTATGTTGATGTATTAAAAGTAAGTTAACATCCTCCCTGCACCACACACACACACACACACACACACGTTAAAACTGTGATATTAGCTACAGACTAAAATGGCAATAGTTACTAGGAGAACATCTATGCCTTCCAATGGGAGCATTTCTTTCCTGCCCAGAGTTTATGAATTTTATATAGGCGATTGGTACTGTTTGGAGAAGGAAGGGGAAACGGGTCCTCCTGGGCCCTGGACTGCCCAGAGTGCAAGGGTGCTTTGTTTCTGACTTTTCGGCGGGCTTTCAAGCTGCTGAGGAGGCCAGAGTCCCCATCCGACTGACTGACATGGTGGAGAGTAAAAAAATCTGGTAGTTTAGTGTGACTAAACCCCCCCTTCCCCCCAAAAAAAGGCCAAACTCCCTGCCATGGAGTTGATTCCCACTCATACAGAAGTAGATCTCCCCATCTTCCCCTGAAGGAACAGCTAGCTGGTGGGTTTGAATTGCCAGCCTTCTGGTTAGCAGGCAAATGCCTTAGGCACTGCACAGCTATAAAGCTGGATTCTGGCTACTAGGTCAATGTCATCTAGCTTGAGGACCAAAGACGTTGGCCAATGCTTCCATTCCTGAAAGTCTAATCCTTTCTGGAGAGGGAAGAAGAGAGTTTATTATAGGGTGAAAACCTAAGCAGCTTGGATCAGCTTGTTTCAAAGGCTCCTTTCATTTCAGCTGGCCACGTAGGTGGTCAGTCATTCAGCTCAAAAAACTCGTCAGCTACAATTAATTGTCTAGGGCATGTGCTCAATTGAGCCTGGTGATTGGAAGGTTTATCTGTGTAAAACCACCAGGGGGGCTTACAAAAGCCATCTGGGTAAATGGGACACTAAGTGGATTAGCAGTGGAAACATTCGTGATTCCCTTTTGGCCCAAAGCAAGTGTATCCAAGCAGAATTCCAACGATCTCTTCTGCAGCCCACTGAACTTTGCCTTAGAGAAGATCTATATCCAGCAGGGGGGGGGGGGTCAAACTTTGTTGCGTTTTGAAAGTGGACTGTTATAAGTTCTAGACCCTTAAGTGGAATGAAATTGTGGCTGCAGCTTAGAGGATTTCAGATAAAACACGAAAAAATCTGATTCATTTAAGTGTTAAGAATCTAAATTATTCCTGTTTGACAGTGAGAAAAAAAAAAAGGAAAAGACGGTATTAAGGCTTTGGTGCATTCATTTAGTGAGCACATATTTATTAAGCACTGCTATATGCCAGGCCTGGAGCCCTGGTGGCACAGTGGTTAAGTACTTAGCTGCTAAGGGAAAGATCAGTGGTTCAAACTCACCAGGTTCTCCACTGGAGAAAGATGAAGCAGTGTGCTTCCATAAAGATCTCCAGCCTTGGAAACCCTATGGGACAGGACAGTTCTGCTGTATTATAGGGTCTCTATGAGTTGGAATAGGAGCTCTGGTAGCATAGTGGCTAAAGCTCTTGACTGCTAACCAGAAGGCTGGCGGTTCAAATCCACCATCCACTCCTCGGAAGGAAGATGGGGCAATCTACTTCTGTAGTGATACTGCCTTGGAAACCCAAGGAGGGGTCGCTATGAGTCAGATCCGACTTGATGGCACATAACAACAACAACAACAACAACATGAGTTGGAGTAGACTGGGCAGCAATGGGTAATGGTTATATGCCAAGCACATTTTCAGGCAGTATTTTCATCAGAGGGGGAGCCAGACCATAAATAGATCCCAAACCAAACCAAACTCACTGCCATATGAGTCAATTCGGACTCCCACTGGGCTTCCAAGGCTATAAATCTTTACAGAAGTACACTGCCTCCTCTTTCAGGGAGCGGCTGATAGGTTCAAGCCACTGACCTTTTGGTTAGCCTTAACCACTGCACTGCCAGAACTACTTTAAATAGATCCAGTCTGTGTAAAATTTCAGATAATAAGTGCCATAAAGAAAAATCAAGTAGGTTAAAGCGATCGAGAATACCTAGTGAGTGGAAGGTCTCTTACTAGGGTCAAGGAAGGCTGCTCCAAGGAACTGACATTAGATCGTAGGGCATAGATCCCCCCTCACCCCAGATGACTTCTCCCCAGTGAATTTTATTCTGAACGTAAAGAGTATAGGGCTCAAGAGTGCAGGTCTGGGTAGGTTTGGGTTGACATGCCAGCATCACCACTCACTGGTTTTGAGATTCAAGGCAGGTGACCCTAGGTCCTCTGTGCCTCAGGTTCCTTATTCTTCAAAAGGAGTTTAGTAATGCCTGTCTCATAAGGTTATTGTGGCGACTACGTGGGAAAGTGCGTTTAAAATGCTGAATATAGGGGCAGGCATAGCATTGTTAGGTGCTGTAGAGTCAGTTCTTACTCATAGCGACCCCTATATACAACAGAACAAAACACTGCCCGGTCCTCCGCCAGCCTCACAGTCCTTGCTAACCTCGAGCCCATTGTTGCAGCTACTGTGTCAATCCATCTTGTTGAGGGTCTTCCTCTCTTTCGCTGACCCATTTCTTTACCTAGCAGGACATCCTTCTCCAGGAAACGGACCCTTCTGACATGACCAAACTATGAGAGACAAAGTCTGGCCATTCTCACTTCTGTAGTGCATTCCACCTGTACTTCCTCTAAGACAGATTTGTTCGTTCTTCTAGAAGTCCATGGTATTTTCGGTATTCTTCTCCAACACCATAATTCAGAAGCACCAATACTTCAGTCTTCCTTATTCACTGTCCAGCTTTCACATGCACATGAGGCTGTTGACAATACCATGGCTTGGGTCAGGTGCATCTTAGTCCTCAAAGTGACATCTTTGCTCTGTAACGCTTTAAAGAGGTCTTTTGCAGCATGTTTGCCCAGTGCAATGCATCTGATTTCTTAACTGCTGCTTCATGGGAGATGATTGTAGTTCCAAGTCTAATAAAATCCTTGACAACCTCAATCTTTCCTCCATTTATCAAGATGTTGCATATTGATTCAGTTGTGAGAATCTGTGTTTTCTTTATGTTGAAATATACAACCCACTGAAGGCTGTAGTCTTTGATCTTCACAGCAAGTGCTGTAAGTCTTCACTTTCAGCAAGGTGCAGCATAAAGTGGGTGAAGCAAGCAAAGCATAGAGTGGCCCTTAATGTTGGGCCCTGTTTATTCCTGTCTACAGCTCATTGTAATGACATGTAATCGTCTGTTGTAAGGATTTGCCAAGATTGACTCAACCAGTGCCCTGATATTGGATAAAAGAATTGGATGTAAACCTAACTCAGGTGATAGAGTGAACTAAAGGAGAAAAGCAAAACAAAGAAACAACCAAAGCCTATGTTTAGAAAATATCCCAAATCGATGCATTTTCTAGGGGAGACCCACTCCCCTCCTGCCTTGCCTGAAGCCGAATCACACCCTTAGATCAAAACCTGCCCATGTACCACCTGTGTCCACATTAGGCAGCAGAGGATGGGGGTCAGGGAAAGTCTTAGGCTGAAAGGACTGCAGTGGCATAACAGTGGGTGACTTGAGACCCTGGGTTCCTCGTTTGTGCAAGGAGGACTTAGTGCAATGTTCTTTGGAAGTCTGTCCGGCTGTCATCCCTTTGTTCCTTGAGTACTGTCTTGGCGGCTCTGCTCCCCTGTTCTGAAGAACCTCTCCTGCTTCTGCGATCTGAAATGGCTCTCTGAGTCATCTGTTCATGCCCAGTGGCATATACCCAGATCTATTTTAGGTCGAGATCCCATTTAGGAGAAAAAGGATTATGTTTAGATATGGCTAGCATTAGGAGAATGTTGGCAGTGTGCTGGTAGAAGGGCCAGGAAGCAGGCGTGTTTCCCACGGGACGGAGCTGAGAACGTGGGCTCAAAACACAGCACTCGAAGGTGCCACTCTTTTCCACCGACCTCCCCTCCTGCATCCTCTGCTGAAGGGGCCTCCGAGTGTTGGGTCTGTCTGCAAAAGATAGCGTCATAGGTTTACTGCCAATTGGCCCAACTACAATATAGGTGCCTAGTGCTTGCCTTAATAGGCTGAATATGTGTATAAAATGCTTTCAAATTTGAGAATGAAATACTCAGGAGAAAAGGTAACAACTTACTTACTTTTGGTGCTTTTATGGAGTCCCCGGGTAGTACAGTGGTTAACGCTTACCCACCAACAGGTTGGAGGTTGGAGGCCACCCAGAAGCTCCTTGGAAGAAAGGCCTAACCATCTGCTTCCGAAGGGTGGCAGCCATTGTATGCGAGGGCAGGCGCTTCTCTCCGCCGCACGTGGGGTCGCCCTGAGTCAGAGTCAGCTCAGTGGCTAGTGGCGCGGGGTGCTGTGATGAAGGAGAGGATCGCCGTGTCTCAAGTCGTTCGGATTTTGGAGGAATGTGGTGTGTTGTTAACAAAGTAGCAGATAAGCCTACTTGTCTCCATTAAAAAAGGAATGCGGTAGGCTAGTCTTGCCATATAGTTACATGAACATGTAACCCTTGTTTAGGTTAAAACGCGCGCACGCGCGCGTGCACACACTCCAAGGAGGTAAGGGGAAGACAAGCTGCCAAAGGAAGTTAGCTTTACTCTGTTGGGAGGCAGTGTGATGTAGCAGAAAGAGCCCGAGTTTCTGAGTCAGGCAGACCTGGGTGCCAATCAGCTGTGCGACCTTCAGCAAGTCACTGGACTCTTCTGGGCCTCAGTGTGTGCTGAGGATAAATTGAGGATGATGATAAACTCATAAGCGTCTCGCAAAGTGCTTGGCATACTGTATGTGCTCAATGAGAGTGAATTCTCTTTTCCAGTTCACTCAACTAGCAACCCCAAGTCCAAACTTCCTGGTACATTTGCCCTGAAATGTTTTCTTGTGGCCAATGACAAAGGTGAAAAGAGTGAGAAACTGAAGAGTTGAAAAGAAAACAAACCATGCTTCTAAACCCACAATCTGAGAAATTGTCTCTCTACATGCAGTTTCTATTCCAGGTTTTATGTTGCCAATATTCCAAGTCAAAGCAAAGTTAAAAACTGTTTATCAAGGGACAGGGAGTTAAACATCTTGTACAGCTGAGAGTAATGTTATCATAAAGTTAAACATGTTTTCCAAACCTTTATTTGTGAAGGATGACATTGGACAGAAGTGTTCAAACGTGTCCTGATGGGGTCAGAGGACTTTTCCTCCAGTCCCTTCCACAGAATCACTGTCTGACCAGACAGTCTGTCCTGCTTTCTGCAAAGTGCCAGGCGTTCTGATTAAGGAAAGAAGTAAAATCGTGGTGTATACCCTATGAGTTACTCAGCCGTTGCCAAGTAGATTACCGTCTCAGTATGGCTGGAGCCTGGTAGACTCCAGGCTCACAGAGAAACCAGTCTATCACACTTCCTTAATCAGTGCAAACATTCGGCCAAGCACTTTTATCAGTGTTTTAACCTTCAGTATCAATTGTGTATCAGGACAAAAAAAATAGAAAAAAAGAACTCTAAACCTGGGAGAGGTTACTTGTTTCCAAATGCAAATTGAGACCCAAACATTAAACAATAGGGATCTTCTAATCCTTTACAAAGGCACAAATTGCAAATCAGGCTCCCTTGCCAGCGTGGCTTTGCCTAACAAAGTCTTTAATGCAAAGAGCCCCTTAGGCAAAGCCTCTGTTTCCACAAGCTGCAGCTCGGGATAGTCCCGTGAGGTCAGTAGTGCTCCCTAGCTGTAAAGTTAATTGTGCTACAACAAAATCAAGCTGTTTTCGTGGTCTGGATACGCAATCTCCAAACCACAGAACCCGGAGTGTCTTGTCTGAGGATTAACCTCTCTTCTAATGGATCATTAATTCCAACAGGAGTTGATGATATTTTGTTGAACAAGGTCGAAATCTTCATGCTGAACCTGAATAACACGTTTTAACATGCCTTAACATGCACCTTCATCACTTGTCTGTCAGTTGTTGTTTTTTTTTTTTTTTAAATTTACTGTGCAAAGGCATTCAACTGTGTGGATCATAACAAATTATAAATAACATTGAAAGAGAGGGAATTCCAGAACACTTACTTGTACTTGCGAGGAACCTGCACATAGACCAAGAGGCAGTCATTCCAACAGAGCAAGGGGACGCTGCATGGTTAAAAATCAGGAAAGGTGTGTGTCAGGGTTGTATCCTTCCACTATTCTTACTCAATCTCTGTGCTGAGCAAGTAATTTGAGAAGCTGGACTATATGAAGAAGAACATGGCATCTGGATTGGAGGAAGAATCATTAACAACCTGTGATATGCAGATGACACAACCTAGCTTGCTGACAGGGAAGATGACTTGAAGCATTTACTGATGAAGATCAAAGACTACAGCCTTTAGTATGGATTACACCTCAATATGCTATGAGTCGGGTCCGACTCGACGGCACATAACAACAACAACAACACACCTCAATATTAAGCAAATAAAATCCTCACAACTGGACCAATAAGCAGCGTCATGATAAACAGAAAAAAATAATGTTGTCAAGGATTTCATTTTACTTGAATCCACAATCTACACCCATGAAGCAGCAGTCCAGAAATCATGTGACTCATCGCATGGGGCAAATCTGCTGCAAAAGTGTTAAAGAGCAAAGATGTCACTTTGAGGATTAATGTGCGCCTGACCAACCACGGTATTTTCAGTAGCCTCAATATGCATGTGAAAGCTGGGTAATGAATAAGGAAGACCGGGAGAAAAATTGATGCATTTGAATTATGGTGTTAGTGAAGAATATGGAATGTACCATGGATGCTCGAAGAACAGACAAATCTGTCTTGAAGAAGTACACCCAGAGTGCTCCTTCGAAGTGAGCGTGGAGAACCTTAGTGTTAAGCACTTGCACATGTTATCAGGAGGGACTGTTAGCTAGAGAAGGACATCATGCTCGGGGAAGTAGAGGGTCAGCACAAAACGAGAAGACTCTCAATGAGATGGAGTGGCATGACGGCTGGATCAGGGGCCTCCAACATTGCAAGGATTGTGAGGGTGGCACAGGACCAAGCAGTGTTTTGTTCCGTTGGGCACAGAACCACTATGAGATGGAACGGACTTAATGGTACCTAACAACACCATGCACCTGATAAACGATGTATCTAAATGTTAGATGTGTCTAAAATAATAAGAAATTTAGAAAGTTGCTGTTCTGGCTCCCTAGTGCGGCTCTGATGAGAAATATACCACAAATGGGATGGCCTTAACAAACAGGAGTTTATTCTTACAATTCGGAGGCTTTAAGTCCAAGTTTAAAGTGCTAGGCTCTAGGGGCTGGGTGAAAGCCCTTCAACCTTGGGGTCCAGCTCTGCCTCCTGCTCCTGGCCCACTGGAGCTAGAAGTGTTTGTTTACTCAGACAGCTGCTGGCTGCTGAGGCTGAGAAGCCCAAGGTTAACAAGTAAAAAGGCACAGTCCCAATGTTACCAAACCACACAGCAGGCCATTAACTTAAGTCCATTGTAAGTCCCAAAGGTAGGCAGAGCTTAGCAGGCTGCTGAGCAATGACACGGCTACATGCAGGGTCCAAGCGTGCCATAGGCTAGAGACCAGTCTCAAAGCTTCTCCTTATATACAGGAAGCAGACCACACACCCAAAGGCAGCTACTCAGCTGCTCCCAGTAGATTCCACCGTGGAGTTGATTGATTACCAGTCTCATCATGGGGAATACTACATCTAGCTGCCCAGCCACTCAACCAGGCCTAGCCAAGTTGACATACAAACATAACCACCACAGTTGCAGAGGAAAAGATAATATATATATGTGGTTGCAGTTAATATGGTTTAGTCTTACAAATAACTGATCATTTTTCCAAGAGAGGTAATAATAACTGGGGTTAGGATGCATTTAACTTACTCTTTATACTCCTCGGGGAGCAATTATTAGGAAAAACATCTGTAGACATGCATATTTACATATTTTTATTCATCTTTGGTTTCTGTGCCCTTTGTACCGTGACTGATAAGGAAGGTTGTTGAATAGGATGTAAGTGGCTGCAGGGAAACAGAAAGCTAACAGGACAAAGCAAGAATTATAAGGCTTCTATAGGATGGCGCCTGTGGGTCCCTAAAGAGGGGATGTAGTGGTGAGTGAGCAGTGCTGGGCCTCACTGGATGGTAACAGAGGACTGCTGGAGCACCAAGTAGAGATAAAATGCTTTTTTGGGCAGCCAAGCATGCTGCATTGAATTTAGAACTTTCCTTTTGAAAGCATTCTTTTTGTGTGGTGTTTTAAAGAAAAATCCTAATTTTCCTCTAAGCTTTTCTTGGGTTGTCAGAGTGGAGTAGCTATCAGCCCACTCAGTCGGATCTTAGTGGGTGCTCAGATGCCAGCCTGATGTGACCTTGGGCATGACCTTTGGCCTCAGTTTTCCCCTGGACTTAAATGGCCTTGAAGACTCTTTCCTGCACCAGCATCCTATGACATTTACGTGCTGCAGTGCCTGCAGTCGGTGACCCATTCCTAAGTGAAGTAGTGGCAATGCCTCAAAGGAGGAGCATTTATCAAGCTGACTCCTCCACCTTGGGACCAAAAGGATAGATTGGATCCATGGCCTAGTGACTCACCAGCTCAAGAAACAGTCACAGCACTGTTTCCTAGAGCGAGTTTCTTTAGGCCTTTTCAGAAGTCAGTAAAGTACTGCCAGCCAAGCAACAAAGACGAGGTTGGGGGCTTCACAACAGGAGATGATCCTTCCTGTTTGGGCTGATTCACCTAGACAGTAGCCTGGAGAGAAAAGTACCTTCTTCAAGCTTTTAAAGTGCAATGCATTTGTTATAAAAAAAAAAAAAAACTTCTTTGTCATATATTCATACTAATGTTGTTGCCCTTGACAGGGGAGTACAATGAGTTATCCAGGGAAAAGAATAAAATACTTCCATCCCCAAATTCTGGCTTCATGGAGGACATGTGCCTTGGTGGGTAGCCCAGTGCCTCCCTAACTCTCCCGAAGGAGGAATCCCCTGTGAAAGAAGAGTCCTCTGAGATGTCAGTTTTCGGGGGAGGGGGCCAAAATTTTCAATAAATAATTTCATTCCCTCAAATGCGGTAATTATGGATATTCAGGGACAAACAACAAAAGCTCCCACTGCCCTCCACAAGCTTGTGTTTGTTGGGGTAACCAGATCCAAAAAATGCTGTAGTGTGTAAGGATAAGAGTTTAAGGAAAGATCTAGAGAGAGTAGAATGGAGGAGGCCTTTTAAGACCTGGACTTTGAAGACTATACAGGCTCTTGCAAGGGACTGTGGACCTTCCTCCCCAGAAGCAGCAGAGCCCAGCACCTGCAGGCAAAGGTTGAAAGGCAGAACCTGCAGGTACGTGGTGAGGTGGACCGAGGGGCGGGGCAAGAGTGGTTTGGCATGGTGCAGACATTGATCAGTGACTGGAGAGGCCGCCGGACAGCATCTGGGGTGCACAGTTGGAAGAGTGACCAAGTCATATCTTTATCCCTGTTACTAGGCACTAGGGATGGTGGGAAGGTAAAGAGTGGGGGAGGGGCTTAACTAGGTCTGCTGACCAGGAACACTGCGTGCAGGTTAGACCGGGCCAGAGGTGAGGATGGAAAGGGGAACTCACTCTTCCTCCTCAGAAGCCAAAGTGTAGATGGTATTCATGGCATAGAATGGGCTCAAGGAACATCTGCAGGAAACTTGAGCTTCGCCAGCAGTCTGCCTTGACAAAGGAGATTGAACACTAACTGGGAGGCAGAAAGTCTAGGGCTTTTGACTCCTAAACAGGTTTACTAGAAGTTGGTGTTAGCAAATCCTTCTGTCTTGGGGTGTATCCATTTTGCCTGTAGCCTTACCTGCCCAGCCAACTGAAGACAAAAGTATTAGAAGAGAAATGCTTTGAGTATGTCAGCAAGACTGAGAAGCAAAACAAAACACTAACCTGTAAAGGGAACCTCAGTTTCCTCATTTGTAAAGTGGGGACAGGAGAAGGAATTCCCACCCCTGCCTCTTGTGAGGATGGAGGAAATGGAGCGTGTCAATTCTTTAGCAACCTCCAGGAACTGTACAGAAGTGAGGGGCTACTGTATCCCATAAAAGTGACCTGGGTCCACGCTGAGTGTTCTTGTTCACCCCCACTGAGAAAATCCCTTCTGCCTGTCCCTGTACGCATGTGTCTAAGGGGCAGACCCCGGCGTCCATGGTTCACGCAAATTAATGTATCTCCTGGGCTTCCAGCAAGTGTACCAGGGTTCCTTCAGTTTTTCTTAAAGTTATTTATTTTATCTTTTAAGTGGGTATGCAGGAATAGCACCTGGATGCATGCAGTTTGCCTGTGTCATGGGGAATTGGCTTCTATTCAGTACTATGTTAATGCCATGCCAGTTAGTTAGATTAAAACATTATAGGTGAGTTAGGTATCCTAACCCAGTAAATTCCTGGCCTGAGACACCTTGAGTGGAAAGATTGGACTGCATTAATTGATTTGACTGCATGACTGTCAAACCTGTACAAGAGGCTCTATCTATCCACCCACCCACCCACCCACCTATCACAATCTGCTTCTCTCCCTCTTTGCTCTGTGTGAGTAACAAATAACACAGACATGAAAAGAAGCGAAAAGACGTCCAGTGACCCGCACACTGTGGGGTGGCATTATAATTACTGTGGGGCGTCAGCGCAAAGCCGGTTCTGTTCGGTAGAATCAGAGGAGACGGTGAAGGGACTGTGTGAGTTTACTTTTCGTTGTTATTGGGTCCTATTTGTTTCCTTTTCCTTTAAGAACAAGTGGAGAGGCTATCTGGGCAGGACAGTTGCAACATGCTGACTCATCTGGGGTGTCGAGAAGCCCTGAAGCAATTTGTAGATGTGATACTGTATTAAGGGCATCCTGGCAAACGAGAGAACAGCCTCCAGATGGACTCGATTCCAGAGAATCCACTTGACCAACGTTCCTTCCCCCGCGTCTCCTCCCCCACCCCAATCAACTGACCCGGCTGTGGTTCCAGCCCCAAGATTTTCTGTTTAGGCTAAAACTGTAGCAATTGGTTTTCTCTGTATTTTGTATTTTGTAGTTCTATCGTGGCATGGAACTACTAGGTACTTCATAAGGATTTAAGAATTTATCACTTTCTCAGGAGACAGTAAGCAGTTAACTCAGAATTCACTTATGTTTCAGGGAAAGGCTTTCCAAAGGTGTTTGTTCCAACTTTCATTTTAGTTTCACTTCACGTGAAAGGAAATGGCTCTAATTTATCTTCATAAGGCGCTCTAATTGTAACCGTTGTTCCTTTGGGTTTCCACATATAGAAAGGTCCGTGGTATATTCCACGTCATGTAGAGAGAGCTGGGGGTTTTATGTGAAACACCGAATGACTCTGTGTGTGAGCCATGAATGATAGTTTCATCAACAGCCTTTAGGAGGCAGGCCTAGCTTCGGTTTAGCACATTTATAAAAGCATGTCGTTATACAATAGCCTGTAGAAGGTGCGAAAAAGATGAAGAAGTAAAATAAAAAAAGTAGAATAGAATCCATAACAAAATAAGACATAATTAATTTGAAAATACATAAAATAAAAAGGTTTCTCTAGCATTGTGCGGTGTGTATGTGTTATGAGCGGGAGAAGGAGGGAGAGAATTCGGTCTGCAAATCCACTTGCTTGTCTGCTGTTGGGTTGAGTGGCATGTCAGAAGCCAGAACACAGAACAGGTGGCTGACATAGGCTGCCAGGTTGAGGTACTCCTGTGTACCGAAGGTGCTGGGGTTCGTGAATACTCTCTCTGTCCCCTTGCTTCCAGGGCTCCAGATGGGGTTCACTTGGACTATCTTTTATATAAAAAGTGTTAACCCCCTACCACGAAATAGTAGGTCATGTTTCTAAAAACCAGGAACCGTTTTTGAAAGGCAAAGAATTGTTCCCTCAACTATCGTCTTTGAGATGGCGAAGGGACCTGTTTTGTCTCCGCAAATCCAAACAAAGTTGCAAGAGTCAAACATGTTTTTGGCTTGAGTATTTTGCTGGAGAAGAGGTAGAGCGACAGTCCATTATGTGAGGCAACACTGTTGTTAATCCTTTGTGTGTGTGTGTGCAGGTTAAAACTAGGGTATATAAAAATAAATGTCATTGGGAAAATGCAATCAGCAGGCAACTCAAGTATTAGGTACTGTTTATTATACAGTATAAATGGCTTTGTAATTCCCTGATGACAGTCCACCGAGGAGCTCAGAACCGACAGGTGCTACAGCAGGCTTAGCTGTGCGCTGAGCAGTGTTTGGTCCTTTTGGAAAATGTTTTCCATTCCATATAGATAGAGACGCTTGCCTTTTCAGGTTAAAGACTGTTAATGCGCAGTGAAGTTTCCCTGTGACATCAGAAAAATTTGAATACATGAAAAATCT
This sequence comes from Orycteropus afer afer, assembly GCF_000298275.1. NCBI lineage: Eukaryota > Metazoa > Chordata > Mammalia > Tubulidentata > Orycteropodidae > Orycteropus > Orycteropus afer. Next base: position 2,584,061 of record NW_006921907.1, on the reverse strand, counting down.
CTTGATAGTTTATGATGTTTCTTCAACCTATAATAAAATCAAAAAACCCAACCCACTGCCGTTGAGTAGATTCCAACTCCTAGCGAACCCCTTTGGGTTTCCAAGGCTGTAAATCTTGAGGGAAGTGGACTGCCTCTTGGGGAGCAGCTGGGGGCTTTAACTGCGCTTCAGGTTAGCAGCCAGATGCCTTACCCACTAGGCCAGAGCTCCTTAGTCAATGTGAAGTAATTGATTTGCGGTAATAGGCACTTAACAAAGATGGCAACCACGGTCAAGCAAACCCTTTTTGTGTACCTACTATGTGCCAGAGGGATCTGTGTCAGAGAAGTAGGTTACCAGAGCCACCAGCCCCAACTTAATGCCAACAGAGTGTTAGAATGCAGGTTCTTTTCTGTTTAAATAGCTTTCAGTGGTCTTTTAAAAATAAAACCTAAGTATTTTCACCTGCATGCTGAAAAAGTAAATGTTTCTTTATTTTAAATAGGTGCTTATTTTAGAATTTTTGCAAACTGTAGAAGAGAGCATTTAAACAGAGAGACGGGGATTAGAATTCCGGTGCTTCCTTCCAGTCTCTTCTTTGCCCATTGTTCTCTGTTCCCTTCAGCGGGCACACATGCATTCAAATGTACACAATTGGACTCATGCTGTTTATAGTCTCAGATCCTGCTTTTTCCACTTAACATACCATGAGCATTTTTCCATGTCATTAAATATGCTTTGAATATGTTCTTGGCCACATAAAATTCCATCTATTGATGCACCTGTTTTCTTTTAAGCAAAGACACATGCCATTTTTTCCAGTCATGCTGGACTCTCATAAGCCAAGGAAAATACTTGGTGTTGATCTCCCATGAGCCTCGTGAATTTTTTTTTTTTTTCCATTTATAAAATGCACCCACAATGCAAACGCACCTCTGGACAGTAGATGTAAAGGATAGTTAATAAGCACTTTAAAGAAAATACCAGTCAGCTCCATCCTCTTGATGTTAAGTATTAGTCACCCACGTTACCATTACAAGTAGATCAGTGTCAACAAGTGTCACAAATGTTTTTCCATTTCACAGCCACAATGAACTTCAAACTCTTAGGTACCCACTTTAAAACACATGAGAGTATAAGACAGTAACCCAAAAGGCTCAGGGCAATTCTAAGCTTTAATAAGTTCGAGTACAGATATGCTACAAACTTATAAAATCACTTAAATCTACTTTGCAATTAGTTTTGGAAATTCCCAGTCTGTTTGCCATCCAACCAGACTGACTGCTGAAGTCTGGCCTCCGCATCTTGAGAAGTAACCTGTCAGTAACACGCAAAGCCAGTGAATCTTTGGATCCTCAGGAGGGCACTGTGGAACTATGTTCTTAGGGCTGTCTTCAATGGGCAGGTTCTTTAGTTACACAAATTGTTTTGAGTACAAAACCAGGCCTCTGCAAAGACGGTCTTTGTATTTTTAATTTTAGTTGAAGACGAGCCATAAAGGCTTTTTAAAATGTAAAACTGAAATGGGTATGTTTATGAATACTTTCATTCCAACATGGCAAATTCAAAAATGGTGATGCTGTTTTGACCTGGAAAGTCTGTCACATTTTTTTTTTTTTTTTTCCCAAATACCAGCAGACAAGTCCATCTGAGAAGAGCTGACCTGAGCTGGGTGAGTTTAAGATAATTCCGTAATTTCCAGGACTCAGAGTTCTCAGCACTATACTGTAAAACTAAACCCTTGTGGTTCTGAAGCTCTGTTGAGAGAAAGCAAGCTTTTTGGTGTTCTTTGCACACCTGTTACTCCACTGTTTAAAAATGACGTTTCTGTTACATGTTTTTTCAGGGAAAACAAACAAAACAAAATCAATGTTCAGATAAAATAGGTTTATTTAAAACTTAATTCTCACCTTGAGTATGCAAAATACAAACTCCACAAAATGTTCATTTTTTTTTACTTTGTAGTTTACAAATATACAAAATAGAAGTTTGCTTAAGTTTATATTACATATTTATTAAGGCAAGGAACTATATAGAAAAACACATTTGTTCTGCTTAAGGCATACTTGGGAATAAACCATTGTACAAATTATTGCACATCTGAGACCACAGTGCATACAACAAGACTGTCTGCATAAAAAAATGTTAAAGAAGTAAACCAGGTGTATTTACCTGACTTAGGTCATAAACGTGGATCGGAAGACAAAAATAGATTTTCCTTGTCAAAGTATGCAGCAGTTTGAGAACTTTGGCTTCCTCGTTTGGTACCTTTAGAACCAAGACTCACTAAGCACCATCATTTAGGCTAAACACATTTTCTGTACCTGAATTTCTTCCTTTTCTTCTAACATCATAATGGCTTTTAGAAGGCAAAGAATACAAGGTGATCTTTATACTTCTATTGCATCAAACACAATTCAAGGGAATGTGTTTCCATTCCTCCCCCCAATTCATGGATCTATTTGATACCCTGATATCCACAACTTCCAGTCATCCCCCTTGGCGTTTTCTGAGTCCAGGAATATTCAAGTTGGATTTGGATTGGAATGATAGAAGATTCAGTCACAGGCCCTATCAGTTCTTTAATTTTTCGTCTTTTGGTTTCCGCATGTCTCCTGATTATCCATTACAAGGTGACTCTGTTGGGAACTTGACCATGGTTGTAGTGCTTTCCGGCTGGGTTCCTTCCCCTCCCCGGGAAGACAGTGTGAAAGGGAAAAATACTGAATTCTCTTCTGGCAATGTGGGTCACAGCCACTGTCTGGGATTCAAAAGTGCCTCTTCATGTGTAAGGCAAGGTGGTCCGACCTGGAAAACGCCCGGTCGCACTTCTGGCACTGGAAGGGGCGGTGCCCGGTGTGTTTGCGGTAGTGCCGTGTCAGTTCATCGGAGCGGGCAAATTTCCACCCACAGCCGTCCCAGTCACAGTGGTAAGGTTTCTCACCTATGAAAAGGGGGTACCAAAAAAGCCATTGAAGCCACTGTGACAGTGAAGAACTGGCCGTTCCAAAAGTAAAGGCCAAATATTAAACCAACTCCCTATGCCCCATTCTGAAAGGATCCGGGAATATCCTTATTCTTTTGAAGGGCCATATTTAATTTTCAGGTCTTAGATAGGAAGAATACGTTACGTGTCTTGGTAGTTTTTAGGCGAGCACCACATAGCAAAGCAGTGAACCACCACCACCACCTAAGCCCATGCATGTTGCACTTCTACATGGCCAACATTCTCAATCATTTGAGCTGGGACATCATACTGGAAATTGTGACTGGTGATGTATCTTATCTTTCCCTGCCCAAACTAAGCAGTAACATCCAGTCCCACAACCAAACCAACCAAACCCGCTGCCATCGACTCTGACTCATAGCCACCCTACAGAACAGAGTAGAACTGCCCCATCGAGTTCCCCAGGATGTAATCTTGGAGAAGCAGAACCGCCACATCTGTCTCCCTCAGAGTGGCTTTTGGTTAGCCGAGCGCTTAGCCGCTGCATCATCAGGGCTCCTTTAAATCCCACTAACAGTTCAGCCTAACACTACAGGACGCTATCTTTCAGTTACCAACATTTGTTACTTTAATGAAAACGACACCTAAATGACAATATGTACCTTTCATTAACCAGGAAATACTCTGCAGTGACACTCCTCAGTCACATTAACTTCTCAAACTTTAAATAAAACCTTACTATTAACTCAGGAACTAACACCACCAAGGGGAGTGACACTGGGAAGGAAATGGCCACCGAAAATCGTCTAGAAAATTAAAAAGCGATTTTTTAAAAAAGCTTTGCTGCTTGTGCACTGCAAAATGTCATGATTACAAGGGCAACTCTCCTTAAGCCAAGCGGTCCAGAGGGGGAACCTCCCTGCCTTTTAAAGGCCTAACAAAACAGCACCTCCAAGCACAACTACCATCCCTCCAGTAAAAGGCTCCTGGGCAAAAAGGAGGCGCCTGGCTGGCTGTCCTCCCTGTGATCCCAGGAGATAAAGAAGACAGAGCGCACCCCACATCTCAAGGGAGGCCTGAGGTGTGGCCAGTTTGCCTACGGGGCTCCATACCAACTTTTCTCCTTCCCACAATTTCTGCACACCTACCTGTGTGGGTTCGCAGGTGTGCCTTGAGATGAGAACTCTTCGTGTAGGTTTTGCCGCAGCCAGCATAATCACAAGTATGCGTGGCCGTTCTTTTCCGGGGCCATGACCTCCTTCCCCTCTTTGGCTTGGGTTCCTCCGGCATGCAGGAACCCGGTGGCATGAGCTCTAAGGGTGAAGAGGGTGGGGTCAGCATCACCCCGTGCGCCCCAGAGGGTCGGCGCACGCTGGGCTCCCCAGCCCAGGCCACAAGTCCCCGGGACTGACCTTGATAATGGAGCGGTGGTACCTGCGTCTGCAGCTGGTCTGGCAGGAAGGGTGGGTAATTGGGCCCGGGGTGGGGATGGAAGCCAGGGGGCAGCGGCAGCGCCGGGTGACAGTCCCTGCTGCTCAGCAGTTCCTCGGCACCCAGGGTCGGGGTAGTCCTGGTAGGGAGCTGCCGCCCCAGGGGGAAGTCGTGTGCGGGAGGCCGGTGGCCATTACTGAGCGGAGGTCCGGCGCTCAGGTGGGCCTCCAGGGGCCGGCCGACGGTGCACGACGAGACCGCCTCCTGTTTGATCTTGGGGCATATGCGCGGCGGCCCGCCGCTGTAGGGCGCCACCACCACCGGGTGGCTGCTGTCGGGGCTGCCTTTGCTAACACTGATGACTGACGGGCTGCCGTACTCGCTGCCGGGGGCGCTCAGCGAAGACTTCAATACGAACTTGCCGAGCAGCCCGCCCCCTGGCGGCGGCGGCTGTTGCGGCGGAATGTACACTGGGTCCAATTCGGGCCGGAGGAGCTCAGCCACGAAGCCGCCCGAAGGGCTCACATCGTTGATGTCCGCCAGGTTGAAGGGCGCCGTGGGAGGGGGCGCAGACTCCCGGCCATAGAGGAGGCCGCCGCCCGAGCTGCCCGGCGCCACGCCGGGGTCTCCCCCGGCCCGGAGCGGGTAGCTGAAGCTGCAGGTGGAGGGCGCGCTGGCCGGGCCGCTGCTCGAAGGGGAGGACGAGGATGAGGCTGAAGCCGAAGAGGATACCGTGGCGGCCACCGCCTCCTGATGGGACAGCGAATTGGAGAGAATAAAATCCAGGTCCAGGAGATCGTTGAACTCCTCCGTCTCCCTCCGGGACAGGAGCGCAGGGTTGCTGCCACCGCAAGCCGCGCCGGCTCCGCCGCTCTCCAGGTCGGCAGCCACCGTCGCCGCCGCCAGGTCGTAGGGGCGGCCGGGAAGCACAGGAGGAAGTCGCTTCATGTGCGAGAGTTCCTCCTGCCAGCGCTAGAGTTACAAGGGGGCGGGGGGCAGAGAGACCGTCAGTGGCGGGTCCCCCGGCACCACCAGGCGTGCTGCGGTCCCGGCGCGCCTACGCCACCAGGCCCGGAGATTGGCTGGCTAGTCAGTCAGAGCCCGGGGCCTCCCAGCGGCAGAGCCGAAACCCTGGCCCACAGCGGGTCCGAAAAAGGTGTCGAGGGTGTTCAGTGTGTCTGCCCGAGTGAGCGTGAGCGAGCGCGGCGGCTCGCCAACCGCGGTCCCTCCCCCGCCTGCCGCCCCAGGAATTGGGACACCGTGGCTCTCCCAGTGCACCCTCGCCACGGGACCGCCCACGCGCCAGGCTGACCCGAGCCTAGTCGGTGCCACCTGGGAACCTGTGCCGACCCGGCGTGCGCCCCCTACGGCTCCGCAGCACTGGGACCACACGCACGCAGCCCCGCCAAGCGCCCAGAAGTCGTGCCGAGAAGGCTGCAGAGTCTGGGCCATGGTCACCCCTTCTCCTCGCCCGGTGCCTCTCGAGGGCACCAGGGCTCCCACTCGCCCCCAAGCCCATGGGGGGTTCCCAGCGCCACGGGGCGACACTCACGTTATTCGGGGCACCTGCTGGCCGCAGTGTCTTCTCCCTTCCCGCTGGGCCGGACGCGAACGTGGAGAAGGACGGGAGGAGCGCGTCGCTGACAGCCATGTCAGACTCGCCAGGTGGCTGCCTGCGGGACGGGCGGGGCGCACACGGAGGACTGGAGTCAGGGGGGCCCGGCCCGGCCGCCGCCCCTCCCTGCTCCCGGGGCCCGCGCCGCACCTACCTCATTAATGTGGAGGCCCAGACGGTCCTCGGGAGCCCGCAGCAGATGGGGTACCCGAACCCCAAAATCAATGAAGATTAAAAAGACTTAGAAGCGAAGCCAAAATCAGAAACCCCACACTGCCCAAAATCCGTCTTCTTTGGATTAAAATAAACCGGAGAGATCTTTTAAGAAAAGTTCCTTTGTATACAAAAGTTCTTAGAAAAGTTGTAAACTCTTATAAAAATAGACAATCAACAAGGCGAGCAAGTAGGTCCGGTGGCCCGGCTGTGTTCTCCTCGGCTCAGCGGCGTCCCCCTCCGCTGTCGCGGTCGCCGCGGCTGTCGCCGGGGGCACAGGGACTGTGGCCGGGGCGGCGGCGGCGGCGGGCGGGCGGCGCCACCAGGTGAGACTGGTTGCGGCGGCGCGGAGCTGCGGACTGGG
>NW_006921907.1:2520539-2577053 GCF_000298275.1 Orycteropus afer afer | reverse complement strand
GCCCGGCAGCTGGCGGGCAGGAGCCGCGCTGACGCCGCCGGCGGCGGCGGCGGCAGGCTCGACCCAGGGCCAGGGATGTGGGGTGCAGGCCCAGGCGCCTCACGATCAGGGCCGCCACGGTCCGCTCTCTGGGTTCGAAGACCCCACAGAGTCGGCAGGAGGGTGGTGACGCGCCCCTGCCTCAGCTCGCGCAAGAGCCCGCCACGCCGTGTGCGCACTCGAGGAGGCGCGATTGTGCGCATGACTCACCGGCCCACCCTCTCGCACGCACGCAGGCGCCGGGCTGCAGCCGGGGGGCGCCGTTGCGGGTCTCCAGCGCGAGCGAGCAGAGCCAGGGAAAAGGGGAAGGGGGAGAGGCTGGTTGAGGACTGTGTGGCAGGCACGGGGACTCTCAGAAGGCCGGAATGGGAAACGGAGATCGCGTCTTGTTTTGATATTCAAAGGAGCCAGGAAGGGAGTGAAAAGGCTCAAGACTGACTTGCGGGTGGGGTGGGGGATGGGGGGCGGGAGAGGGCCTGTGGGGCGCGGAGGTACCTTTCAACCAGGGATCTCAAAGCGCTTTACAAGCCAAGCATTCTCCTCTCCACTTTATGGATGAACAAACTGAGTCATAGAGGCGCAATGGTGAGCGAAAGGTCAAACGGCAGCGCGCCCCCTTCGGCGCAGGCTCGGGCAGGTCAGTCCCCGGGGGCCGCGGGCCGGGCATTGGCGCGATGCGGTGGGAGCTGGATTCCCGAGCAGTGCACCCGAGCTTGCGGCTGCGGTCATCGCGCACCAGGAAAAGGAGACGGCGGTTGTTATTCAGTGTCATGACACTGCCGTCTCCGTCCCTGTCCCCGTCCTCAGTTCGGGATGGGTAATTTTCCAGCGGGGAAACGTTTTTGTCCTCAGCTTCTCTGCAAACAGTACTCTTCCCCCCCCCCCCCCATTTTTTAACGTGAGCGTGGTGTTGGGTATCACTTGCTAAACGTAGGCTTGGAGGCTTGGAGGTGTTTAGGTTGGATTCCGGCGCGCCGAGCGAGGCTCCGCCCATTCCACCGAGCCGGGTCGCTAATAAAAGCTGCCACCCGGGGCGGAAAAGTCAGCGGAGGAAAGAAATGAGGAAGGGGAGTGGGAAAAGGGTCCTAGCCCCGACCTATTAGGTTTCCTGGGGATATTGGTTACCCCTGTTTTCCACTCCTCACAGACCACAGAAGCATTCTTGGAATGCATCTCCTCCGGAATGGATCGACTGGGCCCGCTCTGCCAAGGCCAAGACTCCCTCTAGGTCCAGAGAGTTGGGCGCCTTGATGGATAGGGCCTGCAGCTGGGGAGGGGGGGCAGCGGGGCGTGCTCTGGCTGGGAAACCAGGGACCCTCCCTTCCACGGCCTCGTGGGGCTCAGCCCCACCCGCTAGGATCAGGCCAGTGACCTTAACTCTTTGAAAATACTATCCTTTAAAAAGGAGAGAGCCAAAAAAGAAGACACCTGCTCCCTTCACCCCCAAAGCACCTTTCACTGTGCCGGCAAGTAAACTCTGTGGGATGCTAGGACATGAGGGTTTCTTGGAAACGTTTTCTGCTTTTCCATCAAGGCCAAAGTCCCTAACCCCCAAGGAACTTGGATGAGCCCAAGATTAGCAGCCATCCCTCTCCAGATGTAAACATCTGACTCAAGACTTGAAATTTCCAACCTAGGTAGTCAACACAACGCAACAGTTTCTTTCTGCCTTGTTTTTATTTAATGAGGCAGTAACCCTCCCATCTGCCTGTCCCCCAAAAAAGTCACAGCCATCACAATGAACAAAACAATATTAGGCAGGTGAATTGGGAAGCTACTATTATGTCATATAATGAAGACGAGACTCTGAAACTCATTTGAAAAGATGAACGTGTAGTTTCCCAACAGCCTTGGGGAGAACAAAAAGCCGGTGGCTCTTGGTGGCAGGCAACTCAAGATCTGGTTCTACTGGTCACAGCAGCGATGGGAATCTCTGTAGTCACTCGACATTTCTAAACGAGGGAAGGACCTTCAAGCTCACACAGCATCTCCTTTCAAGGCAGGTGCCCGGTGTGACAACAGGGTTATGACCCTCCCTCTCTGAGACCTTCAGAACAGGTAGGTCCAGAAGAGTTAAATCCCTGCCCTCTATAAACATGAGGCTGAGTAAACCTTTGATGACTAAATTGCACTTTAAAATAATAATGGAAGACACCCTTTAAAGAAGAATTAAATACTTACTGGTGACTTTATTTCAGTAAACTGAAACGTTTTGTGGTAGGGAAGTTAATAATGTCCTTGAAGTTACAGATTTTTTTTTTTTTTTTTAGTGCAAACTGCATTAGTTGGCAAAAGATGTGATGGAAACCATTATTGCTAAGAATTAGCATGGAGCTATAGAGGGGAGTGATAGGTGGAGGACTCTGCCCAAAGGGTTGGGTATAGGAACTGATGGGCAAGCACACACTCTGGAACACTGAGGGCCTGGGCTTTCTGCCTAACGTCCCCAGAACTCAACCAAAGCTGCTTGTGAAGAAGAGGAAAGCCGGATTTGATTTTAAGTATCTAAATTGTTTTGACATGAAATCCCTTGTAATAACTGTGAGAGAGACTTGTAACTTTCCTAAGGTGACAAAACCTTACTCAGCCTTTCTTTCCATCTTGTCAACTCCCGTCTCTGTAACCTCCATCTTGTATCGAGATTGAGAAAGTGGGCTTTGGTGCTGGGCTGCCTGGGTTTGTAATCTGGCTCTGCTGCTGTCTTTCTGGACAGCTTGCTTGGCCTTGCTCTCCCTGTTCCCTTTCTGCAAAATGGGAGTAATAACAGTAACTACCTAGTATAGTGGAGGGTTAAATGCGCACAGTCAAGCATTTAGCACCGAAATTGACCCTCAGTGCATCTTAGCTGTAGGTGTTAATAGCACAAGCATTCTCCAGGGTACCAGTAGCTTATCCCCGGGTCCTAGTGCGATGCCTGCCTAGCACATGGTAGGTAGTACTCCCGAGGTGTTTGCTGAATGAATGAACGACGTACTTTTCCGTTTTGAATCCTCCTCATTAGAAATTCTTAGCAGCATCCCCTTCCCCAGCAGATTCCAAACTGAACACCTTCGTGGCTCTTGCTCCACACATGCTCTCATCATTCTTTTCCCTTTGTAGTTTCATCACCCTTGATCAGTTTCCTGAGCTAGATACTTAGGTTTTCCTCAATTCTTCCGACACTTTTCTGACCCTGGGCATCCACGTGTCCACAGAGGTCAGCCATTTGCAATACTGAATGTCCCCACCATCTTTTTTCCTACTTCCCAGGCATGCTGCCTTGGTTCAAGCCCTTCTCATGTATAGCTTTTACTTAACTGCTGCAGCCTCTGTCCAAACTGCCCATGGCGCCACTGGAATTTCCCTGCTCCAATCATAGACCTGGAGCTCTCGTGGAGAGGTGGTTAAAGCACTCAGCTGCTAACCAAAATGTTGACAGTTCAAACCCACCAGCTGCCCTGGGGGAGAAAGATGAGGCAGTCTGCTTCCATAAAGACTGACAGCCTTGGAAATCCTAGGAGGCAGTTCTGTCCTTTCCTATAGGGTTGCTGTAAGTTGGAATCGACTGGAAGGTAGTAGGTTTTATTTTGGTTTTAGTCACAGACCACCACTGCTCTGCTTGTGTTCGCCTTCCCACCTGCCGGTCTTTCAATGGCTCCCCTTTGTGCAAAGGGGCAAGACTACTGCTTAGCCTGATGCACCAAACTCTTCCTGATTTGGCCCCAGATAAACTTTCTGGAATTATCTCTAGAGGCTGACCCCACCTCCCTAAACTCCCGCTAGCTGAATGCTCTCTTTATTTCCTAACACATTGTTTGAATTTTCATCAGCTGTTTTCCTGTCTGACCTGCGCTTTCTGTCCTCAGGGCCATTATCATAGTCAAGTGCCAAAGCCCACCTTGATTGTCCGTTGGTGTATGGGACCCCTTTTAAATCAGTCCTGTTTGTTCTAATCTCTCATAAGTTGTGTAGGGACTCTGCTATGACCCTGACCCAGTGGGCTGCCATTATCCTGTTCAGTTCCATGGTGGCACCTTCAGGACAGATGTCCAGTGACTATTCATTGTGAAACGAATGAAGTGAGTAAATCTGTCTGGAGAAAATTCTCTTGGCAAGAAACCCTGACGTGATCTTGTCAACAGCGTCTCCCTCTGGCTGAGAGGCCACTGTCGTGGTACCCTGTTTCCATCTGTTTTCTTCCCCTACCTTCTTTGAAAAGTTCTAGGAAAGAGAAAGAAAGTCAAGTCCTTCATAACTTTGTCCTCTCAAAAGAGTCGGACAAAGTGAGAGACCAGCCTGGCCCAGGCACTGTAATAAAACAACTAGAAAACACAAACAAAAATAACCAAAAACCAAAACCAAATGGAGAAAGAGGCAGCTCTTGTCTGTAGCCAACTGCATTGCCTTTCAAAACCCAAACATGGGGCATTGAAGTTTTCAGAGCAGAAAATGAATCACAGACATTTAAAACCAATTCTCAGAAATTTAATTAAAATCTTTCTCATGGATTCTTGGGTTTGATCACTTAAGTTCCAGTCTCTAGCCCCAAAGTCTTAGGCCGAAAACATTCTTTAAGCTGTTTAAAACAGAAAATCTAAACTTAATGGGAGTATCTTAAAGACCTTTGAACTATTCTGAAAGCATTATTGTTAAACCTGGCTTTTCAGTGTCTTCAGCTTGTTCTGAGATTTTGAAGAAATACACAAACTCCTTTTTTGCTTGCTTATTTCAAAATGCCTTTAAATAGAAGGTAATATCCTTTAAAGGAGATACGTATCAATAACATTTATCTTAACCAAAAAATAAGGGGCTAGCTGCCTTTATCTAGTGTGGCTGTTTTTAAAGCCAGGAGAATTCTCCGACTCTATATGCATTTGAAAGTAAGTATAGCATTGAAAATAAAAAGAACCAGCAAAGAAGGCAGGTCAGCAGGGAAAACTTGTTGGAGTTTTCTACTTTGTCACCTACTTTATTAAGCACTTTCCCAGGAGACAATTAGCTCTGAAAGGAGACCTAAGGCACTCCACTCCCCCAAATCCTGCTTCCTATATTTAAAAAGCCTTAGTGTTTCAGATTCTGAAATCACGACAGAGTTACCTTTTCTGGGGAAAACCCAGTCCCTTGGCTCGGATCAGAATGGAGGTAAAATTATGGAAAGTGTTGGGATATTTGAAAGGTTGAAAATGGACAGTTCACACCCTGAGAAATGCAAACAAGAAATAAACAATGCTGTGTTTAATTTTCTTCTCAGTTTGTGGGCCTGACAAGAGAGAGGTTATTTTTCCCAATTTGACGTTATGTACCCTGAGCCAGGGAAGCGATTAAAAAGAAAACAAAACCAACAATGCATTTGATTACCCTGTGGTTGACTCAGTTTCACAAACATGGTGTTTGTTAATCAATTTCAATACACTAGCTGGTGGGGGCAGTGCTGGGAGGAGGGCTAGTGCCTGTAAAAAGAAGAAAACAAGGCCAGACCCTTCTGGCAGCACTTGACTATCTCACAGGGTGCTTGATGCATTGTTTCCAAGTCAGCAACTCTGATCTAGCGATGGATGTGCTCCTCATATATCGAGGGACAATTAAAAGCGTCTTGGAGGCGGAAGCCCTTGAATAGCTACCTAATCTTAAAGGAATTCTCAGCATCAGATGTTCTAGAAGGTAATCTGTTCAGAGGAACTCAGTACGATGTCATCAGTGACTGAGGAATTTTTCAGATTACTGCATTTACCCAAGAAAGCGTGCAGCGTGAAGTGCTTGTTGGAATCACTGAACTGTTGAATTTTAATATTCTGATGTGTTATTCAGCAAATGTTGTTGTTGTTGTTGTTATGTGCCGTCGAGTCGGCCCCGACTCATAGCGACCCCTCCTTGGGTTTCCGAGGCAGTATCACTACGGAAGTAGGATTGCCCAACCTTCCTTCCGAGGAGTGGCTGGTGGGTTTGAACCGCCAGCCGTCTGGTTAGCAGGCAAGTGTCTTAGCCACTATGCTACCAGAGCTCCCATTCAGCAAATAGTTGTATATTAAAAGCTAAACTCATTTGTCTTTCTTTAAAGACAAAGTATTTCTGGACTATCTAAGCACTAATTAGAGTGTCATTATCTGAGTTTAATTCTCTAAGCCGTCCTATTATGACTCCACTGTGGAGGAAAGAGACAGCGTTCCCATCAACAAGTATCCAAGTACTGGTTTCCTTACATGCGTCTGAGGGTTGAGTGTTATGATCTTGTTCCGGGTTGTGGGAAGTGAAACGACAGGGAATAAAAGCTGTGAAGAGACTGTGAGGGAGATAGCTGGGACTCTGCCACCCAAGGGTGGCACTCCAGGCCCGGTACTGCCCCCTGCTAGCGGGGTGACCTTAGGCAAGCCATGCCATCTAGCTGCTCTGCTTTCCCTGTCTATAGCATGGGGCTGTGAAAGGTCCTGCTTCACAAGGCTGTGGTGAGGATTAAGTGAGATATTGAATGTGACAAGTACCAGCAAAACAGCGTTAGTGTTAGATTCTCTCCTTTGTCAATGAAATTTGGCATATGGATAACATTGAGAAGAGTGGGAATTCCAGAACACTTGATTGTGCTCATGAGAAACCTGTACATAGACCAAGAGGCTGTCACTTGAATAGAACAAGGGGATACTACATGGTTTAAAATCAGGAAGGGAGTGTGTCAGGGTTGTATCTTTTCATCATACTTATTAAATTTGTATGCTGAGGAAGTAATGCGAGAAGCTGGACTATGTGAAGGAAAGCACGACATTAGGATTGGAGGAAGACTCATTAACAACTTGCAATATGCAGACAACACAACCTTGCTGAAAGTAAAGATGATTCGAAACACTGATGAAAATTAAAGACTACAGTCTGCAGTATGGACCACACCTCAACATAAAGAAAACGAAAATCCTCACAACTAGACCAAGAAGCAGCATCATGATAAATGGAGAAAAGATTGAAGTCGTCAAAGATTTTGTGTTACTTGGATCCACAGTCAGCACTAACGGAAGCAGCAGTCAAGAAATCAGATGACGTATTGCACTGGGCAAATCTGCAAAAGACCTCTTTAAAGTGCTGAAGAGCAAGGATATCTCTTTGAAGAGTAGGGTGTGCCTAACCCAAGCCATGGTATTTTCAGTAGCCTGATATGCATGCAAAAACTGGACAGTGAATAAGTAAAACCAAAGAAGGGTTGATGCTTTTGAATTGTGGTGTTGGCGAAGAATAAATACTGAAAGTACCATGGACTGCCAGAAAAATGAACTTATCTGTCCTGGAAGAAGTGCAGCCAGAATGTTCCTTAGAAATGAGAATCGTCAGACTTCATCTCGCCTACTTTGGTCGTGTTGTCAGAAGGGACCCCTGGAGAAGGACATCATGCTTGGTAAAGGAGAGGGTCAGTGAAAAAGGGGAGGGCCCTCAAAGAGATGGATTGACACAGTGGCTGCAACAATGGGCTCAGGTGTAGCAAGGACTGTGAGGCTGGCACAGGACTGGGCAGGGTTTCGTTCTCTTATATATAGAGTCCTATGAGTGGGAGCTGACTCGACAGCACGTAACAACAACAACAACAACAATTCCCACTTTGGGGTACCTCAGTGGCACAAATGGTTAAGCACTGAGTTATTAACTCTAACGTTGGCAGTTGAAATGCACCTTGGAAGGAAACTTGGCAATCTACTTCCAAGAGGTCACAGTCATTGAAATGTCTGTGGAGTGCCATTCTACCTTGTGTTGGAATCAATGGCAACAGGTTTTAATCCCCTTTTATTAACTTGAAAAACTGCAGTTCTGCAGTATTTGAGCCATAGACAGTCTCTTGGATTTAAGATCAAATTGCTTTGTCATAGTATTTTCTTTTCCCCAAATATCCTAGCATCCCTAGATGCAATGAGGGGCCAGACTCATCTGAGACCTCACAAAGACACTGTTTCAGATAGGGCCAGAGAGAAGTAGCTTGGGAATCCCACTTCATTATTTCCCACTATAACTTGCAAAGACCTTTTTTGGCTGTGTCACGTCTAAAGCACTGATTATTATCATTGGCACACAACTTTGTAAATTTCCTTTTCTTCTCACTTGGCGGTGTATCATGTTGTCAGGTGCTGTAGAGTCAATTTCGACTCATAGGGACCCCATGTGACGGAGCAGGACTTCCCCATGTTGTTGTTGTTGTTGTTTGCCGTCGAGTCGGCCCCGACTCATAGCGACCCCTCCTTGGGTTTCCAAGGCAGTATCACTACGGAAGTAGGATTGCCCAACCTTCCTTCCGAGGAGTGGCTGGTGGGTTTGAACCGCCAGCCAGCCTTCTGGTGAGCAGTCAAGTGCCTTAGGCACTATGCTACCAGAGCTCCTAATAGAGTTACCTAAACTGTAATCTTTAGGGAGCAGATCTCCAGATCTTTCTTTTGGAAAGCTGTTGAGTGGGGTCACATGTCCAGCCTTTCGTTTAACAGCACAGCAGTTAACCATTGTGTCATCAGGGCTCCTTGTTTCATGACCTTGTAGTCATGGTAGTACATACATATGCCTTCTATTTTTAAGCTTGTCATAGTATTTCCTAACAGTGATATGAATTTGTTTCATCAGTCACCTTTTGATGTGAAGTTCAATTATTTCCAGTTTCTCACTATTAGGAAATTTCCATTTGCATCTCAATTTACTTTCTTAGGCAAAATTTATAGAAATTTATTTACTGGGTCAAAGAGTATGGATATATTACCCTCTTTATTCCCATTATGGTCTGGTAGCATAGTGCCTAAGGCGTTTGACTTAACCAGAACGCTGGCGGTTCAAACCCACCAGCCACTCCTCGGAAAGACGGTTGGGCAATCTACTTCTCAGAAACCCAAGGAAGGGTTGCTATGAGTCGGATCCAACTAGAGGACAAAGGGATTTTTATTCCTATTTTCAAACTGTTTCTCAAAAAATTACATCAAATCCACCCCTGGCAATCACCTTTCAGCCAAACAATAGACCTATAAGGTGAACAATAATACCTGTAAGGAATGTGCTTCTCAGAACAATCAGCCATAAGAGACCAAATGAGCAGTAATCGCCCCAAAACAAAGCTCAGAAGACAGGAAGGGGCAGGAAAGAAAGATAATGGAACGGGGGGTTCGGGGATCACAGGGAAGAAGTGGAAAGAGGGCCGTTTCGTTGAGGGGATTGCAACTAATGTCACAAAACAAAAAATGCCTAAATTGTTGATTGGAAAACTAATTTGCACTGTAAACTTTCACCCAAACCACAATAAATTAAAACAAACAAACCACACATCAGTTTACATTCCCATCAGGAAGGTATCAAAGGATTGCATTCCATGTGTGCTTCCCAGCATTGAATGTTATGATCTTATTCTTTTAATACTCCTTTTAAAACTGGCATCTGCATATATCAGCTTTGGGGCTACACTTCCACAGCAGTTAGTTTAGCCTTCTCCAGAGTTTGAGGATGTGGAAATGGTCCCAGGATGGAATGTAATCTGAGACCCTCACTTCACACATACAGGAATAGAGACCTAGAGCATGTGGGCCACTTGCCTCTGTCACGCAGTGGCAGAGCTGGGACTGGCGTGTGCACAGCCTGACTCCTGCCAAGTCCAGGCCTCTTCCCTGCATCAAACTGCACCGACATTAAAAAAAAAAAAAAAAACACCTCACCGCCATTGAGTTGTTTCCGACTCATAACAACCCTCACTGGGTTTCTGAGGCTGTAAATCTTTACAGAAGTAGATTGCCCAGCTGCTCTGTGGGTTTGAACCACTGACCTTCTGGTTAGCAGTGAAGTGCCTTATGCACTCTGTCACTCGAGCTCTGACATGTTGTTGTTGTTGTTATGTGCCGTCGAGTCGGCCCCGACTCATAGCGACCCCTCCTTGGGTTTCCGAGGCAGTATCACTACGGAAGTAGGATTGCCCAACCTTCCTTCCGAGGAGTGGCTGGTGGGTTTGAACCGCCAGAGCTCTGACATAGGAAGCCCTATATAAGCTGCACTTCTATGAGCTGCTTTCCCTTCTCAGGAGGGTATGGGAACCAACATTTTCAAGCACTTTCTAAGAGTCTGAACCTGTCCCAGCTGCTGTGCATATTTTCTGTGCTACTAATCCAGGAGGGAAGTATCATTATGGACTCTCTGGGTGGTTCAGACAGTTAACAACACCCTGGGCTGTTGGCCAAAAGATTGAGGTCTGAGGCCACTCAGAGATGTCTCAGAAGAAAGACTTGGCCATCTACTTCCAAAACTCAGAAGGAGTTTTCCATGGAAAGCGCTACTGAGCGGAGTTCTAGTCTGATACATATGGGGCCGTTGGGAGTCGGATTGCCTCAATGACAACTGGTTTTGTTTTTCGGGTATGTGTAGTTCCATCATGCAGAGGAGGAAATGAAAAACTGGAGATTACCCTGTTGCTGTTGAGTTGATTCCAATTTATAGCGACCTCAGAGGACGAGAACTCTCCCTTGGGCTTCCCAAGGCTGTAATCTTTATGGAAGCAGACTGCCGCATCTTTCTCCCGAGTAGCTGGTGCGTTTGAACCGCCGGCATTTCAGTTAGCAGCTGAAGGCTTAACCGCTGCACTGCCAGGCCCCTTGAGCTGGAGATTTGGTTAATCGAATTGGTAATCTGTATTTAGCTTTGGGGACTGGTTGAGATTTGAGTCTGTGCTGAAAACCGCGGCAGTGTGGGAGGTGGATCTAAGGGGAGAGGGTGGCATGGGCCCCTGCGGTCTGCTGTGCTTGGACAGGAGATACTTCCTGGGAAACTGAGGAAATCCTTATACACTCCTGTCCCCTGACGTGCCCCAATTCAGGCATACAGTGAAAAACAGCAGCGTAAGGAACTGCTCAAGGCACTGCCGGGCTGTTTGAGGATTTTATGTTGCTCAGGGTTGAGCATGGGGGAACACAATGCTTGCTGGCTGAGCCCCTGCTCTGGAATGACTGAGCTGTCCAGCAGGGCCAGTGTGTAAATGTCAAGTAAACACCAAATTCGAGTGCAATCTAACTATTGTGCTGTGACTGTTTGCTTTAGATATATTAATCGGCAGGAAGGGAGAAGAAGGGGGGTGGAGATATATGTCATTTCAGAAGCAAATCACGAATGTCGTGAGCCCTCCTGCAGCCAGCTTGCATGTCGGAGAGACCAATGTCAGATAAATAAAGAGGCTGCACTCTGTTGTGAAAATAAAGCATGTCCATTTGCTTGAAAAACTTCTGAGATGAGGGAACATTTTCCAGTCAATCATCCTGCAGCAAAGTCATCCTGTTGAATTAGTGACTCACAGCTCTCTGTGTCAATAGACAGAGGGAGTCCAGCGCCATGACTTCACTGCAAGATGAAGCAGAAGTTGGGATGAGGCAGGGCTGGTGTTAAAACAAGGCTCTAAGCTCTGACAATGAACAGCTAAAGAAACTCTGACCATGTGCGGGATGGGTGGTTACATTTGTCTTTTTTTTCCTGCTTGCTTGTCTCCAGGAATAGAACGAATTTAAAATTTGATTCATCTTTTGTTGCCTAGGAGCTCTGGTGGTGTAGTGCCTAAGGCATTTGACTGCTAACCAGAAGGCTACTTGTTCAAACCCACCAGCCACTCCTCAGAAGGAAAGTTGAGCAATCTCCTTCCATAGTGAGACTGCCTCGGAAACCCAAGGAGGGGTCGCTATGAGTTGGATACAACTCGATGGCAGTGAGTTTGGTTTGGTTTTTGTTTTTTGTTGCATTGATGGAGAGCATGGTATTGTAAGGGGTACAATTTATGGAGCACTCCTGTGCCTCTTGTCACTTTGTCACCTCATTCTGTCCTCATAGCAATTCTATACTAAACCAAAACCAGACTCACTCCCATCAAGTTGTTCCCAAATCACAGTGACCCCCATTGGGTTTCTGAGGCTGTAAATCTTTATGGAAGTAGATCGCCCCATCTTCCTTCTGCAGAGTGGCTGGTAGGTTTGAACCACTCACCTTTCAGTTAGCAATCAAGTGCCCTATCCACTGCACCTCCAGAGCTCCTTAGCAATTCTATAAGGTAGCTGCTATTTGTAATTTTATAAGTGGTGGTACTGAAGCCTGTAAACCAGTCATCAGCTGTCATCAAGTGGATTCCAACTTGGGAATCCAAGTGGAACTATGTTCCATAGGGTTTTGTTGATTTTTCAGAATTGGTTGATCCAAGATCTTGGGACTTGCCAGCTTCTATAAGTGCGTGAGCCATTTTCCTAAGATAATTTTCTCTTTCTCTATATGTATATATAAGCTTTACTGGTTTTGCTTCTCTAGAGAACCCAGCCTAACATAAGGGTTTTTCCTTTTTTTCACTGACTCTCCACTTTACTAAGCACAATGCCCTTCTCCAGGGGTTGGTCCCTCTGATCACAAGTCCAGAATAAGCAAGACAAAGTCTTGCTGTCCTTACTTCTAAGCAGCAGCATGTGGAATGAGGTATCCTTCTTGCTGATGACAGATGGATCTTGACTGGAAGCAGAGAATACCAGAAAGATGTCACCTGTGTTATACTGACTACATACACAAAGGCATTTGACTGTGGAGCATAAGAAATTATGGATAATGTTATAAGGAATGGGAATTCCAGAACACTTTATTGTGCTCATGTGGAACCTGTCCATAGATCGAGAGGCAGTCATTCACACAGAACAAGGGGATAGTTCATGTTTTCAAATCACCTTTTCAGGTGTCCCTGAGTTCTAGAGGGTAGGATCTATTACTTACTTGTGGGGCCCAAGTGCCCAGTTTAGTATCTGGCTCACAATAGGGCACAAAATGGGAGACTGTCTGAAAATTGCACAGAATTTAAAATTAAAGCCAGAGAGAACTGGGCTAGAATCCTGGCTTGACGAGACGCTTACACAATTATTGAATCTCTGTGGACCTCAATCAGGAGAAAGGCCTGGTGCCATGGCCACTTTGTTCATGAGCCCATTGAGCAATGACAGGAGTGGCTGGGGAAAAAGGATGGCTGGTTTGCACTGAACGTGTCATCCTTTGCACCTGATTGTTAAAGTCCTTCTCTGCCGAGGTCACCTTTTGGTGGATATTCACATGAGACACAAATATCTTTACTCCTTTGGCCTAGTCAGAGAGATCTATCCACACACATACCTCTTCCCCATACATCTTTGTGACCAGTTTTCCAGTCATGCTCCTTCCAAGTCCCAGACCATCCAGCCAAACCATTAGCCACAGCCCATGGATCCATATATAACTGCACATCTGGCCATTTCTTGTTCCATGCAAAGGAAACAGCCAGATGCATGGCTCAAAGTTCTGCCCATTGGGAGGATTTCCCTTCACCACTGTCCTTTAAGGAAGTCCCAGAAAGGGGCTGCAGTGCCACTGCTGTCCACTTTCGAGTGGTGCGTTCATATCGTGCAGAACCATCTGTAAACCAGGCACGAGTTTTCTCTTCCTCAGTCAACTGATCATAAGGAACTCCCCATGAGGCCACAGGTGCAGAGTGGGACAGGGAAGGCAGTGTGACTGGAGTGGAGACCATAGGCATTTGGGCCACTTCCTCATGCAACTTACTTGTGCCTTCAGGTCCTGCTCGAGCCCGATGTCTGATATACCACTTCCATTTAATGATGGAGTGCTGTTGTGCACGTCCAACTTTATGACTCTGTGGGTCAGACAACACCCAGTTCATGATGGGCAGCTCAGGCCTCATGGTGACTTGGTGGCCCATGGTTGGGCATTCAGTCTCTGTTAAAGCCCAGTAACAAGCCAAAAGCTGTTTCTCAAAAGGAGAGTAGTTATCTGCAGAGGATGGCAGGGCTTTGCTCCAAAACCCCAAGAGTCTGCCTTGCAGTTCACCAATAGGGACCTGCCAAAGACCCAGATAGCATCTCTATCTACTGCAGACACTTCAAGCACCATTGGATCAGCTGGATCATATGGCCCAAGTGGCAGAGCAGCCTGCACGGCAGCCTGAACCTGTTGCAGGGCCTTCTGTTGCTCTGGACCCCACTCAAAACTAGCAGCTTTGCGAGTCACTTGATAAATAGGCCGCAGCAACACACCCAAATGAGGGATATGTTGCTTCCAAAATCCAAAGAGACCCACCAGACCTTGTGCCTCCTTTTTAGTTGTGGGGGAAGCCAGATACAATAACTTATCTTTCACTTTAGTAGGAATATCTCGACACGCCCCACACCATTGTTGTTGTTGTTGTTATGTGCTGTCGAGTCGGCCCCGACTCATAGCGACCCCTCCCTGGGTTTCCAAGGCAGTGTCACTATGGAAGTAGATTACCTAACCTTCCTTCCGAGGATTGGTTGGTAGGTTTGAACTGGCAGCCTTCTGGTTAGCAGTCAAGTGCCTTAGGCACTACGCTACCAGATTGGACCCCTTGAAATTTCACTGAGGTAGAAGGTGTCTGACTTTTTGTTGGGTTAATTTCCCACCTTCTAGCACACAGATGTCTCACCAATAGGTCTAGAGTTATCAATACTTCTTCCTCACTAGGTCCAAACAGCATGATGTCATCAATATAATGGACCAGTGTGATGTCTTGTGGAAAGGAAAGGCGATCAAGATCCCTACAGACTAAATTACGACATAGTGCTGGGGAATTGATATACCTCTGAGGAAGCACTGTGAAAGTATACTGTTGGCCTTGCCAGCTGAAGGCAAACTGCTTCTGAAGGTCCTTTGAAATTGTTATTGAGAAAAAGCCATCGGCCAGATCAATAGCTGCATACCAAGTACCAGGAGATGTACTAATTTTCTCAAGAAATGAAACCACATCAGAAACAGCAGCTGCAATTGGAGTCACCACCTGAGTAAGTTTCCCATAATCTATTGTCATTCTCCAAGATCCATCTGTTTTTTGCATAGGCCAAATAGGAGAATTAAATGGGGATGTGGTGGGAATCACCACCTCTGCATCTTTCAAGTCCTTGATGGTGGCAGTAATCTCTGCAACCCCTCCAGAGATGCAATATTGCTTTTGGTTTACTATTTTTTGTAGGTAGAGGCAGTTCTAATGGTTTCCACTTGGCTTTTCCTAAATAGCCCTTACTTCACATGTTAGGGACCCAATGTGGGAATTATGCCAATTGCTCAGAATATCTATTCCAATTAGGCATTCTGGAACTGGGGAAATCACTGCAGGAGGGGTTCTCTAAAGAAGCAAAACCAGTAAAGCTATATACATATAGAGAAAGAGAAATTTATCTTAGGAAAATGTCTCACACACTTATAGAAGCTGGCAAGTCCCAAGTTCTTGGATCAAATGTCAAGTTGGAGGCTTTTCCTGACTCATGCAGCTGCAGAGGCTGACGAGTTCAAGGTTGGCAGGCAGTATACTGGCTGTTGATTCCAATGAATGGTGAATCCAAGATCTCCAGGCCGAATGGTGGATTGTTTGCTCACAGACAGTTGTAGGCAGTACAACAGGATCCCAATCCACAGAAGAGTGTCTCTTTTCCCAGGATGTCCATAAATATATTGGAAGCAGGCCACAGCCCTAGGCAAACTCCCTTTCAATGGATTGGCTGCTCAAAACATATACATTTGATCCCATCATGGGAACAACCCACACCACAATTGCTTAAACCACACAGAATTGTGGTCCAGCCAAGTTGACACACAGCTCCAACTATCACAACCCTCGATAAGATGGATTGACCCAGTTGCTGTAACAACAGCAATGATTGCGAGGATGGCACAGGACAGGGCAACGTTTTGTTCTGTGTGTTATACATGAGGTTGTGAGAAGTCAGAAATTACTCCAGGTCCACCTAACAGCAAGCAACAACAGGAGCTCAGAGGCAAGTCAGGATACTGTTGTCTTGGTACTCACGACCACTGTGATATGATCAGTTTAGGTTGCCTGAAGCCAGTTGATATTTAAATAGCAACAGTAGTAGAAGACTCATTACTTATTTTCCAAGTTGGAATGTGTGGAGGGATATAAAAGTCACTAGGACATAATAAAGCATAGACCAAGCCGAGTTATGTGAAGCAAAAATAGCTGATCAAAAACCAAAGTTTGCAGCAACCAGCTTTGCTTGGCGTACTGGTTGTGGGGAGTTAGAGGCTTGGTGTTTGGTCTTGTGTAGATGTGGAGCAGGGTGGACAGGGACGAGAGCCTTGGCCGCTGAGCTGGAAGACCTGGGTGCAGCCAGGGCTCGGCCTGCACAACTGGAAGTCAGGCTGGTCATTCACTCTGTCCGCCTGTTAGGCTCTGTGTGTGTAAAATGGGGTGGGAGTGGAGCAGGTCCTTTGTCAGGATGGATCTGGGTGGTTGAATGGTCCTCGACTTCTTCTGGATGTTGTTAGTTGCCATGGAGTCGATTCCAACTCATGACGACCCTAGATGTTCCCAATGTGAGAAATGAAAGAAGCAACAGATCTGCTGCCTCTCAAAGCCTAGACGTTCTGTTGTCTTCATTCTCTCTGAAACTCTGCCACAAGTTGAGCTCCTAAAGCAACTTTGATCCTTTAAAAGGTTTTTGTCTATCTAGACAAAAGCTGTTCTTAGAGTGGCTTTGCCTTTTTTTTTTTGCTCTAACACCAATTCTTTCTTCTTCTCCCTATCTGTGGCCTCTGTGCTCTCCTGGTTCTGAGAAGCTGCCAGCATCTATAGTGTATTCCCTGGTTTCCTCCATCCTCTCTTTAAGGTTTTTCTTCTTGATGTCTGGGAAAATTCTTGAAAGGTCATGGTCTGAGCTCCCTTACTGTGGTATACTTCCTAAGAATTTATTTTGGCACCGTGTTGTTTGTCAAGCCCTCATTGAGCCCTGCAAGTGAGAATGCTCCATTTACCATTTTGAACGCCTCCCCTCCTAGTTGGCAAGTATTGTGTTTCCATGTAATCTGCCTGGCAAACAAATGGGAGGGTTTACCCTGGTCTCTGGGTCAACATCTGCCCCCTCGGTGATCTACACAACAGTGTCAGAGCCAGACCTCCTCTGTGTGTGTGTGTGCGTGTGTGTGTGGTGTGTGTGTGTGCAGGGAGAAGACTTCGTTCATTCATTCTACTGATTTTTTCTTTTTTAATTTAATTTTATTTTTGGTGAAATTATACACAGTGAAACCTACTCCCATCCACAATTTCCAGACATAATCAGCAACACTGGTTACATTCTTCACATGGTTTCACCTTCTGGTGATTTCTGTTCTAGTTCTTTCACCGTATAGCTGATTATTTTTCAATCGTGGTAAATGTATAGGTAACACAATGTTTGTCATTTCAACGATCTTCACATGCACAGTTCAGTGACATTAAATATGTTCATCATGTTCAGTCATCACCATCCCTGAATTAGTTCATCACCCTTCACAGAAGTATATAGCTGATATTTAGTGAGCTCCAGCTATGTGTCTGGCTCAGTGCCAGACATTGGGAACATGATAGTGAGTGAGGATAGATGCAGATCCTACCCACACGGAGCTTACAGTGTATTGCCGGGAGAAAGACATTAATCAACTAACCACAGAAATAATCGCAAAGTACAGTAACTGCTATGAAGGAAGACGCACAGTGCAGGAAACTTACGAAGGGGGAGCTGACTTATTTGGGGTACACAGGGGGTGTAGTAAGGAGAGGAATTACATTCTATCTGTGAGCTCTGAACCTGGTAAAGGGATTTTGATGACAAGTGTTTGTTCCTTTAAATTTCTAGGCTGGTCTGTATGATATTTATCGTTCAATGCTTTAATCATTGAATCACTCGGGGCCTAAGGGCACAGACACAAATGCAACATTGCCCAGGAGACCCTTCAAAGAAATTGTAATATAAGGTGTGAAATGTTCTAATAGACAAGAGAGTGTGCAAGGTTGAATGGGAGGCCAGAATTGAGAGAGAATGATTCTGTTTGGAGTGTGCCTGGCCGAGAGGATGTCCAGGCAGAAGATTCAACATGAACAAGGTATGGAAGTGGGAGAGTACCCGCATGTGGGTGACTGTCTATGGGGATGCCATGCTCTGACCTCACCAGATCCCATGCCAGTGCACCAAGTGTGTAGGTGGGATTGCTGAATCTTTGGAAAAGGAGTTTGAGGCAGTCCAGTGAATGCCATCAGTTGTGTTGTCAAGAAGCTTATAGCTCCCAGAGTCTGAATTGTAAACAATTACTATATTTTAAAAAATTTATTTAATTAAGGCATGCACACAGCAAAAGATTCAAGTAATTTATGAAAAATGTAAAATGAAAAGCAAAAGCCTTTTTCCTCTTATTTCTAAAACTAGGCCCTTCTACAGATGCAGCCATAATGAATAGTTTCTTGATATTTTTACTCTTTGCTTTACTTTGCCACTTTCTACAAAGACTTTGAAGGGACTCATCATGAAGGATATGCTTTTTTTTTTCTTTTTATAAATTTAATTATATAGAAAAATCAAGACCATGAAAAAAAGAAGGAAGCCAGCACCAATACCGTTGCAATGACTGAGCACTAAATCTGACCCTTAGCTTCCTGGTAGCCAAGATGAAAAGGGAACTAGTTGAGTTTCATAGCTCTCATTATCAGACAGAAGGAAGCCCCTGTTATTTTGGATCCTCAATGCTCAAGTTCACGTCTCACCTGGAAGCCCATGTAGGGACATCCGTGGTTGTTAGGTGCTCTCGAGTCGATTTCGACTCATAGCAATCCCACGTTGCACATAGAACTATCCCGTAGCGTTTTCTTGGCTATCATCTTTATGGAAGCAGATTGCCAAGTCTTTCTCCGGTGTGAGTTCAAACTGCCAACCTTTCAATTACCAGCCAAACACTTAACCATTGCACCACCAGGGCTCCTTAGGGACATTGCTAGACACAATAATTAATGTTTTTGGCAACAGTTTGGCCACAAATATAAATTTTTGTCTGTCATTTCTTGTGAGGGCCTTTAATTAAGGCCAAGGGCTTAACTATAGCAGAAATCAGTGAGGACTAAGCTCATATGGTTCAACAACCAAGTATAATGAAGCAGAATGGAATAGGGACTAGTTAGTTAAGAAGGAGCCCTGGTGGCACAGTGGTTAAAGAGCTCAGCTACTAACCAAAAGACAAGCAGTTTGGACCCACCAGCTACTCCGTGGCAGTCTGCTTTCCTGAAGATTATAGTCTTGGAAACCCTATGGGGCAGTTGTATTCTGTCTTTCAGGGTCGCCAGGAGATGGGATTCACTCGATGGTGGTGGGCAGGGCTACAAGTGAAGTACCATGGGAGCTTGAGGTGTTCTGTAATGATTTATGAATTAGGGGATGGAGAAAACCTGTGCAAAGGGGAAAGCCTTTGGACTGGGTTTGGAGGAGTAGGAGTCAGTAGGCAGAGAAGTGGGTAGACGGGAAAGGCAACTTGGGTTTAGAGAGCACGCACAGAGGCACAGAGATGTGAAAATGCTCGGCCTATTTGGAGACTCTAATAAAGCCTCCATTAAAGAGGCTGGATTTTCTGCTTGGACATTTTCTAGCTCTTCTGAGACAACTTTTTGTTGAGTTAAGCAGAAATGAATGAGAATCAGATGGGCCACATTTCTCTTGAATGCACATGAGTTGAAAAACGAAGGGGAAAAAGAACTTGACAGAATGTGTCTTGGCTTTTGCCAAACCCAAAGTATTTGAAAAATCATACAAGACACTTCTCGAACCCAAACACATGCCTGGATTCTCCCACTCCTAATTGCAGCTGCAGCCATTTAATGAAATGAATTGTGTACAGGAAAATGGGGTCTGAATGGAGGAGCCTCATTAAGGGAGAAGGACTGATGCGTGGCGGACAGCCAGCATACCCTTGAGAATATGCATATCTCATTGTCCTTGCTGAGACAGAGAGAGGGCCAATGCAGAGTCTGTGAGCTAAGCTATTAAATCGAGCTCTCCTGTAGAACAATTAAAACCCCACATTATTTAACTTTATTGTATCGTGTGTAGAAAGAATTCAGCATCTCTTGTTTCTCTCCCTCTCAATTTTACATTCCAGAATATAAAACTGAAAAGAAATATGTTTCACATCAGTGTCTATTCACATGAGTGGAGACCAAATGAGAGATGGTGGAAATAGAACAAGATTGCTACCATGCTATTTGTTCCCATTCTAAACTCTTGGCTTGAGGACCATGGATATCTGAGAAGTTAACCGATTATGGGCCAGAGTTGGTCAAATGGGAATCAAACTGGGACCTCTGATCCCTGTCCTTTCATAACAAACACATTGTTGTCAGGCTTAGGAGCTGAGAATAAAAGTGAATTCTCTCACATATTGGTTCATTTCTTTCTTCCTCCTTCCCCTCTGTCTCCCTCCCTTTCTTTCTTCTAAAACAGACACTAGTTGAGTATTCAATGATATGAGTGGGATCCAAAGATAATTAAGATAACCTCAGACTCAATGCCGAGAGACAATAAACTATGCTGTTATAGTGCTCAGAGATTAAAAAAAAAAAAAAAAAGAAAGAAATGGTAGTTGAAATGGGGTGAAATAGGAGTGGAGTGTGGGGAGGAGAGTGGAGGATGAAGGCTTTACAGGTGAAGAAACATTGGAATAGGACTTAACGCCTGAGAGATAATTTGCTGAATGGAGATGTGAGGTAGTGAGGGAAGGCATGAGAACCATGGTTCTCATGAGTGATGGGGAGAGAGTTGAGATGGGACACTGAGGCTCAGTGAGGCTGGTGGGAGTTGGGAAGAGGCTGGTGGTAGTATATTGGTGGTAGGTGAGAGAAAAGAAGTGGGCAGAGGTCAGATCCCTAAGGCTTTTGTACTCTTTGTGAAGTAGGGTAAACTGGGTTTTAAGATGAGCTCATCCCAATGACTGCTCAATGTCTGTCCTGAAATGAAAGGTCTTAAAGTAATGGAGAAGAGTGTGTCTTCTGATGTCATATGAGTCTCTTTCTTTATTCTTTTCTTTAGTGGGTATTTCTAAAGTCTTTAATATAATCAAAATGGCATGCTTGTGGAGCTATACACTGAGGATTTGTGTCCTTTTCTGTATGTAGGTTATACCCTCAACCTCTAGGGAAGACCCTCAATGAGATGGACCGACACAGTGGCTGCAGTGGTGGGCTCAAGCATGGCAGAGATGGTGAGGACAGCGCAGGACTGGGCAGTTTTTCATTCTGTTGGACGTGGGGTCATTATGAGTCAGAGCTGACTCAGTGCCACCTCACAACAACAGGTTATGCCTTAGTAACAGTTAAAAAAAAAATGACAAAGTTGACAGAATCTTTACTAATATTTTTAAACTGTAAGGTTAAACAAAGATCATTAAAACAAAGACTATGCATAGTAGCGTAGTGCCTAAAGCACTTGATCTCTAACCAGAAGGCTGGAGGTTCAAACCCACCAGCCACTCCTCGGAAGGAAGATGGGGCAATCTACTTCCGTAGTGATACTGCCTCGGAAACCCAAGTGGGGGGTAGCTATGAGTCGGGTCCAACTCGACGGCACACAGCAACAACAACAACATTCGAATCCACAGAATTCTGTCTCTCCTCCCAGGACTCAGAGAGTGTGACCCAAAGCAAACCCTGGAAAACCATTGGGTCTGTTGGGAAAACCAGCCTACTGAACTGGTGCACTGGAAATCCTATGGATTCATCCAGCTTACTGTTTCCCAAACCTCTTCTCCCCAAACCTGCTTTTATTCCTTGGTTCCTGATCTTGTGACACTGTCACCTCTGGGTCACTCAACCCAGAGACCTGGAGTTCCACTTGACTGTTCTTTCTCCTTTACTCTTTTGATTTGATCTGTCTCCCAGGCTAACTAATCACTAAGTATTTCTTGAATATATCACTTTCTTTCCAGCCTTACATTCCCCAACCTACTGTTGGCCCTAATTCTCTCTCTCTTTCTTCCACTTCAAAACAAAACAAAAAACAATCAAGCAACAACAACAAAAACTCCATACTTTTAAATTTCTTCCACCAATTTATTTTCTGCCTCATCATCATTTATCTATTATTGCAAAACCAAACCCACTGCTATTGAGTCAATTCTAACTCATAATGACCCTGTAGGACACAGTAGCACTGCGCCATAGGGTTTCCAAGGCTGCAACCTTTATGGAAGCATATTGCTACATCTTTCTCCTGCAGAGAGGCTGGTGGGTTTGAACAGCCAACTTTTTGGTTTGTAGCTGAGAACTTAAACCACTGCACTGCCAGAGCTCCCCATGTTTTTGCAGTAGCTCCCTGAGTGGGCTCTGTATCCATTCTTAGCCCCTCCAGACCATTCTCCACATCGCTGCTGGGTGATGGTCTTAGTGTTTAAATAAACTGCCCTGGCCACCTTTGGCTCCCCACATGGCAACATTCAACTCTGACACGACGTCTGCTTACACCTCCATGAGCCCCTCTCTTGCTGCTGTCAGCCTCGTGGTTAACACACGGTGCAGCAATAGCTTGCAGTCTCCTGAACCAGGTAGGCTGCTGTCTATTTGTCCGGGCTTCTTGTTGGCTCTTGCTTTCTCTCCATTTTCCCTCTGTACCTTTGTTCACACTGTCCACTCTACCAGGGATGCTCTCCATCCATCATTTACTGTCCCAAGGGGCAGTTCCCGAAGGCCCAAGGTGGGGCTGTCCAACCTCAGCCTTCCCAGAATCCCAATGGTTAGCCCTGTTGTCACTATCACTGCACTTAACACATGCACTTCGCTGCATTCATCAATTTGTATGTCTCCTTCCCCTCCAGAGTGAGAGCTCCTTGGGGGCATGGTTTATTTCTGGATGAGCTGTTTTTACCTGGTATGAAAACTGGGACATTGTCAATGTTCAATAAATGTTTACTGAATGGGCTGCATCCGAGAGACCCTTCAGTCACTCATTCATGCCTTTCCCTGACCTCCTTTCATCTTTGCAGAAAGCCCACAGGCAGAGTGGCATCTGTATGACACACACCAGTGCGGCCATACTGCTTGTTATAATATTGAAATGTTTTTGTTTCAGTTGGTCAATAGCCACTGTCCCGAGACCGCTGCACAGTGCCCAGCACACTCCTCTCTTCTCTGGAGCTCTGGTTCTCCCTAAGATCCAGGAGAGAGTTAATTCTGGCCCTGTGGGGTCCCCAGGCCTGCTGCGGTGTCCTTGTTTCAATGCCTTGCCACGTTTTTGTTGTGAGGTGCCCTTGGGTTGACTCCCCATGGGACAGAGTAGAACTGTCTCATGGGGTTTTCTAGACTGTAATCTTTATGGGAGCGGAGCCACTGGGTGGGTTCGAACTGCCGATCTGTCAGTCGGCAGCGGAACGCTTGGCCACTACACAGCAGGCCATCTTGCCCCTGGCATATGGATTGTTCAATCCTTGCACTACGAGACCCCCACATAGGGGAGACTTCCCGGATTCCATGTTGACCAGGAACCTTGAAGAGGTTAAGTGACTTGCCCAGGTCACCTAGCTGGCTCGTGTTTCCCCTGTCTGTGAGTCTAGGGCTGTTCCCAGGACACAGTCAAGCCTCTTTTCCCTTCCTCTTCTCTTCTGTGTGATGTCGAGCAGCTTGGCTGGTTGGTGTCACCTAAGTTTTGACACTCTGACAGTCTGCAGCCACTCCTCTGTGTTCAGGGTGAGGTGCAGGGTAGCCAAATGGCAGGGACTTGATTGAGAAAGGCCTCCTAAATTTACCTAAGCTTAAAATACAACTGCCAGCAATTGACGCTTTCTTTTTTCCCCCCTAGGTAAAGGTGTGTGTGTGTGTGTGTTTTGCTAATTCAAGATCAGCCAAATTAAATTTAGTTCAACTCGTTCAAACAAACTTACATTCACATGGAGACACAGTGGGGCGTTTCTGGCCTGAAAGCGTAATTATTTTTCTCCAGTTATAACTGTTTCCCCTTCTCCCTCCATCCAAGAAGGAGAGTTCCTTTTCCAGCTCACACTTCACTGGGGAGAAGGGGACAACAGGAGACAGCACAGTAGTGCTACTGCTTTTAGACGGGGGTCCGATGGTCTACATGTAAATAAAATACATCCTGAAGGGCCATGGTTTTGGGCTTGGAAGCCCGCAGTCTCAGCCTGCCTCTGCTGAACATCAAGGCTTTTGAAGGACTTCACTCCACGTCCTGTCTGCCAACACTACCCCGTTCCTGGTCCTCTCCCCTCTGAGGTCCCCATGCCGCCCCTTTTCTCCTTATTCCTCCCTGAGGACCTTATGCAGCATGCCTATCATTCTGGAAGCGTCAGACACATGTGAGAGGTCCAGGGCAATATAGAAATGGCCCTGGAGAATGTCACACACTAAGAGCAAGCCTGAAGACATTTACTGAGTATCCACTCTGTGCCAGGTGCCAGTCCAGGAGAGATGGAGTCTGCATTTCATGGAGCCTAGAGCACACACGTATATATTTTCTTCTATATTTCAGCATTTTTAAATCAGGCCTCTCTGCCAACCAGGCAGCCCTCCGGGTCCAGGAAAGCGGTTGAGAAGGATCTAGGGGGTCTAGAGGGAAGGCGTTGTGAGGATGGCGCAGGACTGGGCAGTGTTTTGTTCTGTTGTATGTGGGGTTGTCATGGCTTGATGGTGCCTACCAGCAACAACAGAAGGAAGGCCGGCAAAGGCTGGATGAGGGGCTACATAACTGGTAGTGGGCCCACTTACTGGGATGGAGGATCCAGGAGCAGCAGCCCCTTGTTTGGGGAGTGTTGTGGCTCTGACAGATTCATTCTGTTCGGTCAAATCACACTTCACAGACATGAACCCCAATCAAGAAGATGATAGTTAAAGTGGTTTGCAAGGGCAGGGGGGCTTGGGACTGCAGCTGTACAAGCTTTCAATGAGGTAACCTCTCCATGGAGGGTCAGGACCTGCTGAGTAAACCGCTCCCAAGCTGCAGGCCTCCCCAGACGGAAGCAACTCACTGCCTCCGGAGAACCTTCTACCGGCTGGGCTGGAGGAAGGCCAGTCTGAAGCTCCTGCAGCTGCCTGGATGTGGCTCAGTAACTGCTCATCTCTCTGTCTACCAAACAGGGAGAACTCTGGGACCAGGAAAGTTTCCATTCTCTTTTTTCTCTCATGTTCAGAGGACTGGGCAGGTGGTCAGTGACTGGTTAATAGAGGAACCAAGCTCCGAAAGTCCCTTGGGAAGGTCTGGATGGAAGAAGGAAAAGATTTGAAGAAAGCTCTTCCTTGAAGTAGTGGGTGCCATCCAAGGAAGACTGCTGGCCACTTGCAAGCAGGGGGTAGCTGGTGGGGCATCTGACACCTCCGTCATACACACTTCCATGTTGGTTTCTGTTGTCTCCTGTTTCTAGCAGTGATCAGCAGCCACATCCTCAAAACTCAAAGGGTCTGTGCATCTGTTTGAGAGAAGACAAGGAAGAGCTTTGAACTGGTTCAAACCAGTTCAGTCATGGCTGGTGAAGCAAAACCAGAAGGGACCAGAATTTGTAAAATGTGGCTTCCTGGAATGATAACCAGAACAGGAAAACTTATGAATTGCGGCCCTGGAATAGGAAACCTGGAAGAGGCATAGTGAGCCCTTTCAGGAGCCTGATGAGGGAGAGTGGATTATTACCTGGACTGTGGAGAACAACACACATTCAAAGCAGTGTGGGTCAGCTGTCCGCTTTGAGCATGGCATCATTGTTTCCAACTCTGTCAGGAAAGATTTATTTGCTATGCACTGTGCATGCTGCTCTTGTTTTGTAAGAAAGAGATTAAATTTCTAGCAGAGTGTCAAGCCATAATTCCCTCCATTCTAGTTATCATTCTTAAAAAAAAAAAAAAAAAAAGAAACAAAAAAAGAAACCTCACTACGTTGAGTTAATTCCAACTCATAGAGACCCCCATTGGTTTTCCAAGGTGGTAAATCTTTACCAAAGTAGAGTGACCCATCTTCTTTCCTTGGAGCAGCTGGTGGGTTTGAACCAACAACCTTCTGGTTAGCAGTCACATGTTTTAGGCATCATGCTACCAGAGCTCCTTTATCATTTGAGGCATCCATATTTTGCAAATTCTGGTCCCTCTTGGTTTCACTTTGTCAGCTGTGACTGAACTGGGAAGAACTGGTTTGAAGCCCATCCTATGCTCAGCCTGCTCCCAGGGGAAGGCACCCCAAGGTCAAGTGCAAGAATCTAGCATTCATTAAGCACCCATGTGTGTCAGGCACTGTGCTGGCCCTCATCTGTCTGGTTTCACAGATTTCTCCTGACAAGCCTGTATTTCCTGAAGTCCAGAGGGTGGCCACAGCTGGTTCCTTCTGTGGTTGGCATTTCAAAACTATTTGCCAGATTCCAGGCTGAGGGTCCAAATCTTGGCCCTGCAGAGCACCCATGTCTGCGGAAAGATCAGTCAGGATGGGTAGTTCCGCAGTGAGCCAGGTGACTTGTGTGGCCTTTCAGCCACAACCCCTTAGCTCAGGCCTGGCAGACTCTTAACGGGAAGGATTCTCCCTGTCGTGGTAGGTCCAGAAGCCAGAGGGTCTAGATTCCTGTCTTCACTAACTGAGCACCTCCTTGCCTGCTTCAGCAGGCTCCAGAAGGCCAGGGAAGAGTCTGGAATAAATTGGAAGTTGAGTCTTGTCTTACCGAATCCAATGCCTGATCCCCTAAATTTCAGCCTCATTGCTGACACACAGGCCCTCCCTTGAGCCCGTGGGTGGTGCAGATGGTCAGAGCGCCTGACTGCTGACTGAAAGATTGGCAGTTGTGTCCACGCAGAGGTTCCTTGGAAGAAAGCCCTGGAAATCTAGATCCCAAAACCCCAGCCACTGAAAACTCCGTGGAGCACAGTTCTACTGACACCCTGGGGCTGCTGTGAGTCTGGCTTGATGGCAACTTTATTTATTTTTTTCTTTTTGACCCTCCCTCAGACTTCAAGAATGCAGGAGTCACTCCAGCTAGAGCTCTCCTGGGTCCCACCCCTTCCCATCTTTGTGTTCTTGGGCAAGATACTTACCCTTTCCATGTGTCAGTTTCTTCTTCTATCGATTCAAAATAATTATTGTACCTACCCTATAGGGTTGATGTTGGGTTTAAAGAAGTTAGCACAGAACTGGCATGGTGCTGGCTCAGTAAATGTTAATTGTCATTATTATAATCTCTTCTTGGTGTGCCTTCTCACCTGGAATTCGCTTCACATCATCTCAACTGGAGGTCCAGCTCCCCTGTGAACTCCTCCAAGAAGTTTTCCTTGATTCTGGCCAGAGGTATGGAGCCCTCCATAAGACCCCAAAGTGCTCTTCACCTTCTTACTTGTGATGTTTGTTATTTGTGGACCTGAATCCTCTCTCTTGTTGGTTTGCATGTTTCTTTGAGCCAGAGAGTGGCCTTTTCACTTTATAGGCCAAATAGCACCAAACACGTTTCCCCTTCATCTTCTGGGCTTGTGAACTGGAGGCAAAGTAGTGATTATAAGCAGGACACCAGGGCTCCATGTTCTCCAGCTGTGCTGCCAGCAGGGCCTGAATCGATTCATTCCAGTTCAATCCCCTGCTGAGAGTTTGCCTTTCCACCCCAAATAGCCTGAAACAGAATCTCCGTTTTAACAAGATCTCCAAGTGATTCTTACAGATCTCCAGGTGGTTCTTGGCATGGCAATCTTGTTAAAATGGAGATTCTGATTCAGTATATTGGGCTGGAAAGACAAATTCTCAGCAGGGGGTTGAACTGGAATGAACCAGTTCGAAGCCCTTGCCACAAGGAGGCTGAAATAGAGGACTTCGGAAGTTCTCTCTGGCTTGGCCACTTTATGCATAAACTCTTCAGAAAGTACTTACTTGCATTTGCCATGCTGGACTTCGCAGCCTCCACAATTCTAACTCAATATCCCTGTGTTCATCACTGTGATTTAGAACTTGAGGGTGAAGTTACAGAGACCTAGAGCAGAATCTTGGTCTGTTGTAATGGTGGCTGTATGGAAGTTACCTCATCCCTGGGAAACTCCATTCCTCGTCTATATGTTGGAGATAATAATAACAACCCAGTGCGTTCTCGGGGCCATTACATGTGATAATTTTTAAAGGGCTTAGCACTGTGCCTGGCAGAGTATTGTGACCATCACTAAGTGCTATTACCCCATTCTTCAAAAAAAAAGAGAAAGAAAGAGAAAGGAAAGAAGGCAAGGAAGGAAGAAATAAAAAGAGAAAACCTTCCATTCTCACGAGCCTGCACACCTTTCTTTAGAAGTCACCTTCCACTGAGACTCCCCATCTCAGCAGTTTGCATGTTGCCTTGTTATCTCTTCTTTAATTGTCTGTTTTGCTTGTTAGACCTTCCCCCCGCCCCCCACTATTGTAGCCTCCTGCCCAGCACAGGGCCTGGCCCAGAGAAAGCTCCTGCTATGGCAGCCCTGAATTTCACTTCAGGTCACAGAGCTGCCTCATCTCAGGAGAGATGGAGACAGGAAAGGAAAAAGGCAGAGGAAGCCAACAAAGGAAGCTGCCTACCTTCCACCCTGGAATCTGGACACACATAGATTCCTGTGTCTCTGCCTTTGACCAAAGTCTTACATAAGTAAATGAACAGTGGTGTTGAAGAGGGTGAGGAAATACAGGGCATCATTAGTTAATATGCTAATTTATTTTACTAATTGATGGTGGTCCTTGGTCCCCACAGGATATATTGTATACCTTAAGTAATATAGGTCTTTTAGCAACATAAGTTGTGACTATACACATGAACTGCATTGGATGGAATACACAGAAGTCAGATTACATCTGTGGAAAGAGACAATGGAGAAGCTCAATATCGTCAGTCAGAACAAGGTCAGGAGCTGCCTGCAGAATAGACCATTAGTTGCTCATCTGCAAATTCAAGTTGAAGCAGAAGAAAATTCAAACAAGTCCATGAGAGCCAAAGTATGACCTTGAGTCTACCCCACCTGAATTTAGAGATCATCTGAAGAACAGATTTCATGCATTGAGCATGAATGACTGAAGACCAGATGAGTTGTGGGATGACATGGAGGACATACATGAAGAAAGCAAAAGGCCATTAAAAACAGGAAAGGAAAAGAAAAGACCAAAATGGGTGTCAGAAGAGACTCTGAAACTTACTCTTGAACATAAAGTAGCTGAATCAAAAAGAAGGAATGATGAAGTACAAGAGCTGAGCAAAAGTTTCCAAAGGACAACTTGAGAAGACAAAGTCAGTTATTGTAATGAAAGGTGCTAAAGACTTGGAGTTAGAAAACCAAAAGGGAAGAACATACCTGGCATTTCTGAAGCTGAAAAAACTGAAGAAAAATTCAAGCCTGAGGTTGCAATATTGAAAGATTCTTTGGGCAAAAAGTTGAGCAATGCATGAAGATGGAAGGAACACATATAATCATTGCACCAGAAAGAACTGGTTGATGTTCAGCCATTTCAGGAAGCAGCATATGATCAAGAACTGATGGTGCTGAAGGAAGAAGTCTGAGGTGCACTGAAGGCACTGATGAAAAACAAGGCTCTAGAAATCGATAGAATATCAACTGAGATGATTCAATAGATGGATGCAATGATGGAAGCATTCACTTGTCTGTGCCAAGAAATTTGGAAGACAGCCACCTGGCCAGCTGACTGGAAGAGATCCACATTTGTGTCCATTCCAAAGAAAGGTGAGCCAACAGAATGAGGAAATTATTGAACAATATCATTAATATTACATGCAGTAAAATTTTGCTGAAGGTAATTGAACAATGGTTGTAGCAGTACCTCAACAGGGATGTTCCAGAAACTCAAGCAGATTCATAAGAGAACATGGAATGAGACATATCATTGCTGACATCAGATGGATCTTGGGTGAAAGTTGAGAACACCAGAAAGATGTTCACCTGTGTTTTATTGGCTATGCAAACAAACAAACAACTCTGTGGCTTATAACAAAATATAGGTAATATTGTGAAAACGGGAAGTCCAAAACACTTCATTATGCTCATATGTAACCTGTACATAGACTGAGAGAGTTGTTTGAACAGAACAAGGGAATACTGTGTGGTTTAAAATCAGGAAAGATACGCATCAGGGTTGTATCCTTTCACCATACGTATTCAATTTGTATGCTGAACACATAATTTGAGAAAGTGGACTATATGAAGAAGAACGTAGCATCAGGATTAGAAGAAGATTCATTAACAACCTATGATATGCAAATGATGCAACCTTGCCTGCTGCAGACTAGGACTTGAAGAATTTACTGATGCTGATCAAAGACTACAGCCTTCAGTTTGGATTACACTTCAACATAAAGCAAACAAAAATCTTCACTACTGGACCAATAAGCAACATCATGATAAAAGGAGAAAACATTGAAGTTGTTATGGATTTCATTTTACTTGGATCCACAGTCAACACCCATGGAAGCAACAGTCAAGAAATCAAATGACAAATCTGTTGCAAGAGATCTCTTTAAAGTGTTAAAGAACAAAGACATCACTTTGAGGTCTAAGGTCCACTTGACTCAAGTCGTCGTATTTTCAGTTGCCGCATATGCATGGGAAAGCTGGACAATGAATAAAGAAGACAGAAGAAGAATTGATGCCTTTGAATTATGGTCTTGGCAAAGAATGTCGAATACACCATAGACTGTTAGGAAAACCAATAAATCTGTCTCGGAAGAAGTACAGCCAGAATGCTCCTTAGATGTGAGGATGGCATGCTTTGTCTCATGTTGTTTGGACATGTTGTCAGAAGGGACCGGGCCCTGGAGAAGGACATCATGTTGGTAGAGGGTCAGTGAGAAAGAAGAAGATCCTCAATAGGAACGATTGACATTGGGCTCAAACAGGGCAAGGATTGTGAGGATGATGTGGGACAGGTCAGTGTTTCATTCTGTTGTACGGAGTTGCGACTTGACAGTGCCTAAGAACAACAATGAACAGTTGCCATCAAGTTGATTCTGACTCGTGGTGGGACCTCATGTGTGTCAGAGTAGAACTGTGCCCCAGGAGGTTTTCAATCATGGATTTTTGGGAAATAGATGACTAGGGCTTTCTTCTCAGGTGCCTCTGGGTTTACTTGAACCTTCAACCTTTTGATTAGCAGCCTAGAGTGTGTACTGTTTGGGCCACCTAGGGACTCCAAACATCCTCTAAATAATGCATTTTCTAAACTAGTGGTTTCAACCAATTGGTGTGGAAACCCTCCACCTTGCCCTTTCCACCTACGGATCTCAATGCTCTGTTTCAGGATTAGACCTCCATGTCCATCCAAATGTTGTTGTTGTGAGCTGCTGTGAAATCGCCCCACTCCTAGTGACCCCCATGTGCTAGAGAACAGAAATGCTGCCCAGTCCTGCACCACCTCCAAGATGGATTTCCGGTCAGACCATTGTGAATCATAAGGTTTAGATGTAAGACTGAATTTCTGCTTCACTGAGAAAAGCAATGGTCACAACTTTATTTAAAGACAGACCAGCTGATAACAATAGCTATTAAATGGAGACCAGGCACCAGGGTAAGATCTCATGAATTAGCTCATTACGTCCTCCCCGATGCACTTGGCAACACCAAAACCAAACCCAACCCACTACCATCGAGTTGATTCCTACTCATAGTGACCCCCACTGGGTTTCCGAGGCGGTACATCTTTACAGAACTAGATTGCCCAGGCGTCCTTCCATGGAGCGGCTGGGATGTTCGAACCACCAGCCTTCTCATTAGCAGTCAAATGCTTTAGGCACTACACCACCAGAGCTCCTTAGATATTACTAGTCTCCTCACTTCACAGGTGGGAGCACTGAGGACTAGCTATCACAAGATTGGTTGTAAATGGTCAAGTCAGGTTGTAAATAGTTATCTGACTCCAGATTCCCCAAGGTTAACTCAAAAAAGCCATACTCATTACCATCGAGTTGATTCCGACTCATAGTGACCCCCACTGGGTAAATATTTATGGAAGCAGACTTCCCCATCTTTCTTCTGTGGAGCAGCTGGTGGGTTCAAACCACTGACCTTTTGGTTTACAACCAAATGCCTTAACCACTACACCACCAGAGCTCCTTCAAGATTAACTACTGGGCTTTATCTCTTCCTGACAGCGGATGGAGCCTTGCTGAGCAGGGAAAAGCAGCACAGGGAGGTGATTTTAGGGCAGAGGAAAGAGCCATACATTCTGGAGCTGTCAGCTCTTATTCTTGTTCCTCCCCAATGTGCTGTTGTAATTTAGGCGTTCACCTTTCCCCTCGCGCTAATGCAAGGACGGAGCCTCCTACTTGTCCACACCGCCAGTCTGGGCATTCCCCGTCAGCCTGCCACTCTGAGCTATCAGAGAGGTTCTCTCAATAATGAATCTCACTATCCCACTCCATTATCCAAACACACGCTCACAAACACACACATGTAAATGTGGGAAAACATACGTTCTTCCATAAATGGCACCCATTTTGGGGGAAAATAGACA
This sequence comes from Orycteropus afer afer, assembly GCF_000298275.1. Classification (NCBI taxonomy): domain Eukaryota; kingdom Metazoa; phylum Chordata; class Mammalia; order Tubulidentata; family Orycteropodidae; genus Orycteropus; species Orycteropus afer. Next base: position 2,544,789 of record NW_006921907.1, on the reverse strand, counting down.
CACACACACACATTGAGGAGGAAATAATCCCTGGAGAGGACATCATGCTGGTAAAGCAGAAGGTCTGTGCAAGAGAGGAAGACCCTCTCCCTCAAGGAGAGAGATTGACACAGTGGCTGCAACAATGGGCCCCAATATAGCAATGACTGGGAGGATGGCACAGCTCCGGGCAGTGTTTTGTTCTGTTGTATGTGGGGTCGCTATGAGTCGGAACCAGCTTGACAGCATCTAACACCAACATATAATGTATGTATGTATATGTACATACATATATATGTATACAAGTATATATGTGTGTGTCATCTTATGCAAAATAGATTATTTACTATATGTATGTATGTATATGTATATATATGCATGTATATTTATAAGTATATATGTGTGTGTCATCATATGCAAAATAGATTATTTAAATATATAAAGAACAAATGAACCATATTAGAGAAAATGTATAATTGTTTGTATACTTTTGAGATGAAAAGGGCTTTCCTAAGCATCTCACACAAATACAGAAGTTATAAAAAATTGTGACATTTTACTACGTAAACATGTAACATTTACATTACAAAAACACCACACAATTCAAGAGGAAAAGCCAAATAGTGGGAAAAATATTTGCAATGTATGTAGCAAATGAAAAGTTAATATCTTTGTTATATAGATCATTCTTACAAAATTATAAGAAAAAACTAATAGGAAAGTAGACAAAATGTGTGAACTTCCAATTTACGAGAGAAGAAATAAGACTGACCAATAAACACATTTTAAAAGTTTCGCCTCACAAGCAATCAGAGAGATGAAAGTAAAACAAGATGCTGTTGTTCATCAGTTACGTTGACAAATGCGTGTATAAGGCTGGTGGGAATGCAAGTTGGTCCAAACTTTTGGGAGGATAGCATTGCAGCTAGAACCTGCAAAGAAATGAAAATGAGCACGACTTTGAATTCTAGGAATTTTTTTGAAGGAACCCTTACGATCAGCCAGCGAGCTTTGCCTCTGGGGGTGAGCTGAGATAATTGCATCCCCTGTGGGTTTGTGCCTGTCGATTTCTGCAGGAGCTTGATAGGCCAGCCTGGACAGAAATGAGCCTGATTCCCAGTGTTGTCCACAGACTCTAGCAAAGGGCCGTGTGGAAAATATGGCTCAAGGAGTGTTTGAGGCGCGGATGAGTGAACAGAAAGAAGAAAAAGAAAAAAAAAAAAAAAAAAAAAAAAAAAAAAACAACACAGAAGTTACTGCCCTGCAGATGGGGAAAGGAGTCTCATGCCAATAACCTGAGGTACACATGCTTGGTGTTAACTTTGGAAGCTTCCTAGTCACCACCCTCCCACACCAGAGAGTTCCTCTGGGATGTGGGGGAAGAGAGAAATTTGGGAGGATTCTATTAATTTACTTTCTGGCCTTCAGTTCGTCCAGCTTAAAACAAAAAGTTCAATCTACATGCCACCATTCATTCTCTGCAGCAATGTGTCAGAGTTGGAGTCACTCCACATTCTTGCCAACACTGGGCATTATCACACTTTTCCCTTTTAGCCATTCTTGTGCATGGTAGTTTTAATTTGCATTTCTCTTATGCACCTTCTCATATATTTATTGGCCATTTGGAGCTATATGTATATATATGTGTGAGTGTGTGTATATATATATATACACACACACACACACACACACATATATATACAAACCCACAGGGCATATATATATATGTTTTTGTGAAGTCCCCATTTAGGTTTTCTTGGCTCTATCTTTTTGCAACTGATTTGTTGACATTCTTTATATATTTTGGAAACAAGTCCTTTGTTGGTATATTTTTGGAAATATCTTTTCTCAATATATATGCTGCCTTTCAATCCTGTTATAGTGTCTTTTGATGATCAGAAAGCTCTTATTTTTAAACTAGTCTAATTTATCAATATTTTTTATGGCTAGTCCTTTTTATGTCCTGTTTAAGAAATCTTTGCCTATCCCAAATTCATATTCTTTTATCTGTTTAAAAAAGGCTTTTTTGTTTTATCTTTAACATTTAGCTCTGTAATACATCTGGGATTGATTGTAATGTGTAGTTAACTTTTTTTTCACATATCCATCTATCCAATCAATCCATTTCCATTTCCTGAAAAGGTCATCTTTTCCTCTTTGCATACCAGTGTCACTTGTGTAATGAATCGAGGAGCCCATGTTTGTCAGTCTGTTTCTAAATTCTCTCTTTTTATCAATTGGTCTATTTGTGTCAAAACCGCAGTCTTAATTATTGTAGTTTTATAATATGTTGTAGTGTAAGACACCTACCTTGTTGTTTAACTCGTCTTCAGCCCTTTGCATTTTTTCTGTAAGTTTTGTAATCAGCTTGCCATTTCTATAACCACCTTGAAAACGGCTTAGCAGTATCCGCCAAAACTGAACAACTGCACTCTGAGGTAAATCATCAACAGAAAAAAACAGACAAAAATATTTCTAGCAGCTCTAGGCATAATAGACCCAAATTAGAAAGAACCCAAGTGTTCACCAGCAGTAGAATGGGTAAATAAATCATCACACGGTGAGATGCACTTCAGCAACGATGTTACTGCTGTGTGGCGTCAAGTCAGTTTCTGCTCACAGTGACCCCATAGGACAGACGAGAACTGTGTTTCCAACTCTGTGAAGCTTTATGGAAGCTGCTGTCACATCTCTGTCTCGAGCACCACTGTGCCACCACAGCTCCTTATGAGGGGACAATGCCATTCAAAAGAACATGCTTAAAGCTCACAAATATAACGTTTAGTGAAACAAGCCCAAACCATAGAATTTGTACTGTGATTCCACTTATATGAAGTTATATGAAGTACAAAACCTAGTTAAATTGTGGTGTTGGAAGTCAGGAAAAGTCACTACTAGGGGGCGGGGGTCATGGTGCAGGACTCGTGGGCTGCTGGTGATTCCCTTTCCCTTTGGAAATTTCCTTAAGCTATGATCGTGCCCCTTTCTGTATGCATATTAAAAAAACCCAAACATTAGGTTTCAATAAAAAGTTTACTTAGTATTCCATGTAGCAACATATGTGGAAGGCTTGCTGTGTGCGGGAACCCTAGTCCCGCACCTGTGTTGAGGTGAACAGTGAACAAATACCAATACAATGTGGTAACTGCCCTGGGGAAGTTCAGAGATTAGAGGTGGGTAAGGGGTGAAGAAACAAAAGCCTAGAAAAATTTTCTGAGCACTGTAGGAGAAAAGGACAGCTATTAGTCTTGCCTGGGGGTTGGGGGAAGTTGTGTTGGGTATTCATTACTAAGTGGGATTTCAACTACTGCAGTCAAGGAGCTGTGAATGTCCTTGAGGCCAGGAAGTAAAAACATATGAAAATAATGTGCTAAATTATCTTTTTAATTTGAAACAAGATTAAAATTTACTTTAAACCCTGATGGATATTCTTGGAACTCTGGAGCAGTGGGTATGTTGTAATCTCGATGGGAGTATAAAACTGTAAAACATTCAATGTGAGGAAAACTGAGAGGTGACTGCCTTCATTCTCCGTTCTTGGGTACACTGAACAAGTTATTAACCAATGACATCGCTTCGCTGTGGCTTCACTAATGAAGAAGTGGAATGCAGTTATATTTGTAAAAAAACCAAAACCCCCAAACTAGCAAACAAATAAAAAACATCCAAATGTCTCTGAATATTAAGAAATTGCCAAAGTAACTCATGAGAGAGGTATATTAAGAAGTCAGGTGTGTGTGTACACGCACGTGCATGGCGAGGTGGTGGTGGGGGTTACTGTGAAGCAATCGGGGAGAAGGAGATGGAATTTTCTGTCTAGTTGTTGGCAATTTGGGGGAAAGCCCCAAGGACCAAATGTTCTGGAAGAAATTTTGTGTAGTAAGAATGTCCCCAAATTAGATCCCTCTGCTTAATTCAGGCCTTCTGGAAGCTCCAGCTTCGTGAAGGTTAGTTTGATTACTTCCTGAGAGATGTAAACCAACGGGATCCCACCAAGTGTCCATCTGAGTCAGTCAGAGAGGGACTGGGTTACTTACACAATGCAGACTGGTCACTGACAGATGGAACTAACTGCTATTTCAAAGCTACTTTGTTGCAAAGCATGTCAGTCCCATGGAAAAAGTGCATAATGGAAAGGACTCCAGAGAAGGACAGAGATAAGAGCTCACATCTTGCCTTGGCCATTTACTGCTTCAGTGGCTCTGTAATGCAACTTTTCCCAGCCTCAGTTTCCTTTTCTGAAAAGTGAGGATAACAACATACACCTGGAAGTGTTCTTGTGGAGAAATAAATATTATATTTAAATCAATGAGCAGAGAGTCTGGCACAAAACAGGCCCTCACTCAAAAATCATAATATTGCTGTTTTCGCAATGCTTTCTAGCTGATGTCATGCTGGGGAGTAAATGCAGCATTGAGCGTCTCCATTTGTAGGTCACTATGTCCACAGTTAGAGTCAAGCCAAATCTCATCTTCTTTTGGAGCCAGGCTGTCCTCAGGAAAAGGGAGAAATAGTCACTAGGCAGAGAATAGTATCTGTCTATTCATTGGTCTGTCCCCACTACTAGCCTTGAGATTGCAATACAGTGTGTTTCAAGATTTTTTAAAAAAGAAAACCCACAGTAAGAAATACATTTTCTGTGGATGTGTTTACACGTACATTATAAGTTTCCCAAACCCATGCATGCCAGGGTTATACCTTTTCACCATACTTACTCAGTCTGCACGCGGAACAAATAATCCGACAAGCTGGACTATTAAGAACGCAGCATCAGGACTGGAGACAGACTCATTAACAATCTGCGGTGTGCAGATGACACAACCTTGCTTGCTGAAAATGAAGAAGACTTGAAGCACTTACAAAGATCAAAGACTACAGCTTTCAGTATGGGTCACACCTCAACATAAAGACAACAAAAATCCTCACAACTAGACCAATAAACAACATCATCATAAATGGAGAAACGCTTGAAGTTGTCAAGGATTTCATTTTACTTGGCTCCACAATCAATGCCCAGGCAGCAGTCAGGAGATCAAAAGACGTGTTGTCCTGGGCAAAGTTGTTGCAAGGGATCCCTTTAAAGTGTTAAAGAGCAAAAATGTCACTTTGAAGACTAAAGTATCCTGTCCCAAGCCACAGTCTTTTCAATTGCCTCATATACATATGAAAACTACACAATGAGTAGGTAAGACTTAGGAATTCATGCATCTGAATTGCCATGTTGGTGAAAAATATTGAAAATACCATGGACCACCAGAAGAATGAACAAAGCTGGAAGAAGTGCAGCCAGAATACTCCTTGGAAATGAGAATGGCCAGACTACTTACCTGCTTTGTCATGTTGTCAGAAGGGGCTAATCCCTGGAGAAAGACATCATGCTTGGTAAAGTAGTTGTTGTTATTGTTATGTGCTGTCCAGTTGGCCCCGACTCATAGTGACCCTCCTGGGGTTTCTGAGGCAGTATACGGAAAATCTGTCTTCCTTCCGAGGAGTGGCTGGTGGGTTTGAACCTCCAGCCTTCTGGTTAGCAGTCAAGTGCCTTAGGCACTTTGCTACCAGAGATGAAGGCCCTCAATGAGAAGGATTGAAACAGTGGCTGCAAGGATAGACTCAAGTGTGGCAAGGATTGTGAGGATGGTGCAGGACCAGGTAGTGTTTTGTTCTGTTGTGCTTGGAGTTGCTGTGAGTCGGAGCTGATTCGATGGCATGTAACAACAATAACACAAAACCTGATATTTTATCTTCTAAACTATCCCATTTCACCTTTTCAGAAATGTTGCCTATAACCCACTATGTTGATTCTGTTACTTATGAAGGGATCCAAACTTGTGGGTTGAAAAACATTGCTCTCATCCAGTCCCTCAGATTGCAGATGAGGAAGCAGGCATAGAGAGGGAAAAGGAATGACTTAAGGAAAGTGGTGGTGCAGTATTGAACCCAGCTCTGGGGACCCCAAACCTCTGGCTGTTTCCACATTTCTTTTTATTATAAAAGGGTCCACAAAAGCTCTCAGGCAAAACCTTTTCAAGAGCAGTCCCACTGCTAGATAAGAATCACCAGATTCTTTTCTCCCGGAGCCGAGACCCTCCCTTCACCTGCCAGATGTAAGCAGAGGCCTCATGCCATGGTCGGAAGAACTCCTGTTCTTCTTGAGGAACTGAGAGATTCCAGTTCTTGTCCTCCTTTCTGCAGACAGCTAAGAACCTGGCGGAAAGCAATTTGCCAGTCCCCCACTCTCCCAGACCCTTCACAGTTTGCAGGGCCAGAAAACAGTTGTCAGACTCTAAGGAGCAATCTAGGAGCTGTGGTGGTGCTGCAGTTTAAAGCGTTGGGCTGCTAACCAAAAGGTTGGCAGTTTCGAACCCACAAGCTGCTCTGCGGAAGAAAGATGAGGCAACGGCTTTTGCAAACACTTCAAAAAAAAAAAAAAAAGAAAAAGAAAAAGAAAAAACCTCACTGTCAACAAGTTGGTTCCAACTCATAGTGACCCGTTTTTGGCTTTCTGAGGCAGTATCTTTACAGTAGATTACCCAGTCTTCCATCCAAGGAGTGGCTGGTGGGTCTGAACCTCCAGCCTTCTGGTCAGCAGTCAAATGCCTTAGGCACTATGCCATTACAGCCCTGGAAACCCTGTGGGGCAGTTCTACTCTATAGGGTCATGATGAGTTGGAATTGACTTGATGGCAATGGGTTTGCTTGTTTTTTTTTTTTTTTTTTTTCTTTTTTACTTTTCTCTTTTTTTGGTGACTGTTCCTGTGTTATTACATGGTTTCTTTTTGGTTTAAGGAGCAATCCTTGCAGAGGACAGCTGGGAAGACTGGTGAGTTTCCTTCATTGGCTTTTTTTTTTGCTGTGGATTTCTCTACAGGTTGCAATTTCACCTGCAAAGGAATGGAAGACCAGGTTCTTCCCTGGAGTTAGTTTTGGATGGAATTTCTGAATCCCTCCTCTTTTCTTCCAAAAGACTTAGTGGTTCCTCCTTACCCTTTTCACATCCTGCCTTGTATCAGTTATTCCCATTAGAGTCATAGCTGCCCTACGAATAGTGTCCATCCTGCTAACTGTCTCGGCCAGTACTTGGACCAGTAAGTGTGGCTTGAATCAAAGTGACCTGTAAGATTTCCTGAGGCTTTGGTTCTCTTGAGCTAGTTTTTGGCTTTTGTTTTTGAGTCAGGGGAGAACATGGTTATTTGCCTCTGCTGCCACCAAAGCCCGGGTGCCTGAACTGAGTGTCCATGTGCAACCAGCTGGTTTAAGCGTAAACGGGGCTGATCTTTCTGAAGCCACACTTCCAGGTTTTTGCTATGGTAGGAGGCTCTTGTATCAACTGCTACCTACATCTTGGTCTTGGCTGCCAGCTACTCTTTGGCTAAGATTCATGAAATTTTGCCCCGGTATGTGTGCCTGCCATGAGAGTCAGCTGGGTCCCAGGGCACTGGTGACCTGCCACCTGCGCAGGCCCTTCACGAGCAGTGGTCATTATTCAGTCATTCCTTTATTCTCAAATACTCACCAAGGGCCTTGTCAGTGTGCTACCGCAGGAGGTAATCGTGGTCAAACGAAACAGGTAACGTCCCTGACCTACTGGCATTCATATAGCATAGGAGGACAAGCACATAATAAACATGCAAACAGGTGAGATAATTTTCGGTACTGTGTATAAGTGTTATGAAGAGAACAGCAACAAAGGAAGATGGGGTGGAGTGACCTGGTGTCGTCAGGGAGTGCCCTGCAAGAGCCATAGCACGGAGCTGAGTGGTAAACACGCAGACCCCGGGCACCAGAGCATGAGAGCCCAGGTGAGACGCGAGCACCACAGTGTCTCTGGAGAAAATGAACCATGGTGAGCGAGGGTCCCAATGACCCTGACCTGTGTGGCTGGAGGGGTGGCAGCCCAGGAGAGAAAGGGAGGGGCTGAGCCCTACCTTGAGCGCCTTCTGTGTTCATGTGGGTGTTTTCAGGCACTGGTGGTAGGATTCTTGTCTTTCATGGAGGGGACCTGGGTTCACTTCCTGGCCAATCCATCTCAGACACAGCTCCCACCGGTCTGTGAGTGGAGGTGTCCGTGTTGCTGTGATGCTGACCAGGTGTCAGTGGTGATATCGGACTAAGACGGACTGGGAAGGAATGTCTGGCAAACCCCTTTCAGAAACCACAACAGTCTGATCCTCTTATGTGTGTGTGGAGTGGGTTGCCAGGAATTGTGGGCCGACTCAGCAGCAGCCCCCAACAACAAAGGAGCATGCGTTTTATTGAAGTACAATAGGAGCTGATCACTTTCACACCTTTGTCTCTGCTCTTGCAGACTTCTATCTCTGCCTGCCTTGGGATCCTGGTCATTAAGCCTTCCTCAGGGTCCACGGCCATTACATCTTAGTGCAAGGCAAATACGCCTTTTTTATTTTCATTAAAAAATAATAATAATAAAATAAAAATCACATCCTTTGTGCAAACACTCTGACAAGAGGTTAAGGAAGGAAAAGCAATCACGTCCTTTCTTCTGTAACCAGCAATACAATTCTCACCTTCCTTCTGATGTTCTGGTTCTCTCCAATATGTATACTCTTATATGTTTCAATAGGGGAGGATGGTATGGGGCAAAACGTAACTAACTTACTGTGAGTACATTCACTCCCCTCTCTCTGTCCTTCTTCCATTCCACCCACGTATGAGTTGGGGCTGACTCCACGACTCGACGGCAAACAACAACAACAACAACTGGAAGCACAGCTAACCTTGTAAATAACCATAGCGCTGAGTACTGTGCTAATTGTTTTAAGTGTTGTTGTTGTTGTTATGTGCCCTCAAGTCTACCCGACTCATAGCAACCCCTCCTTGGGTTTCCGAGGCAGTATTACTATGGAAGTAGATTGCCCGACCTTCCTTCTGAGGAGTGGCTGGTAGGTTTGAACCGCCAGCCTTCTGGTTAGCAGTCAAGTGCCTTAGGCACTATGCTACTAGAGCTCCCGTTTTAAGTGTAGTCTCTCCCATAACTACCATAACCAACCTTTGAGGTAGGTGCTAGTTTTGTTCCAGTTCTACAGAGGGAAAACCCAGAAATAGTATATAAATTGCCTAAGATTCTGCAAATTCTTACCACTAGTGACAAAATCAACTCACTGCCATTGGGTCGATTCCGACTCATAGCGACCCCCTTTGGGTTCCCGAGGCGGTAAATCTTCACGGAAGCAGATTTTGCTAGTGACGAAGGCAGAGCTCAAACCTAAGATCTGGAAGCTACTGTGCTCCTAACCCTGATCTCAACCCCACACAGAGGCTACCTTTAAAACGGACTAGCCAATGCCTTATCCACTATGCCATCAGAGCTCCTTTAGAACGGGTAGGCATTACCAAACCCGGTTCTTTCAGAAGGAACTTCTACCTCTGCCTAAGGAGCCCTGGTGGCTCAACAGTTAAGCACTTGGCTATTAGGGGAAAGGTGGCTTTTTGAACCCTCCTATTGGCTCTGTAGCATAGTGCCTAAGGCACTTGACTGCTAACCAGAAGGCTGGCGGTTCAAACCCACCAGCCACTCCTCAGAATGAAGGTTGGGCAATCCACTTCCATAGTGATACTGCCTCATAACAACAAAGCAGTGGCTCTGTGGGAGAGAAGACTTGGTGATCTGATCCCATAAAGGTCACAGCCAAGGAAGCTTTATGGAGCAGTTCTATTCTGTAACACGCACTCGCTATGAGTCGGAATCGACTTGTATGCACCCTACAATAAAGCCTCTGCCCAGTTGGGCCACGCAAGGGCTGCACTGGCTTTCCTTCATAGTTATTGCAAACACTGACTGTAAATAATGCTGATTATTAACATGCCTGCAGCTTTGTAAACACTAACTGTTTACCAAAGGCTTTCAAATACATGATCTCACTTGATGCTCACACAATACCCATATGCAAGGCTCTCTCTGTAGCCCTAGGTGACAGAGGAGGAGGGAGGCTCAGGGAGCTGAAGTGACCAGTCCAAGGTCATGCAGATGGCAGAGGTCTGCTGCAGCCAGGTCAGGATGAGGAGGGTGGGGATAGGATGGCAGGCAGCTCAAAACCAAACCAAAACCGTTGCCCCTGAGTCATGTGTTTCCGAGGACTGAGCCCTATAAGGGTTTTTGACTGTAAACTTTATGGAAGCCGATTGCCGGGTCTTTCTTCTGTGCTGCCACTGGGTGGATCTGAACCATCAACCTTCACATTACCAGTCAAGTGCAAACCACTAGCACCACTCAGGGACTTACCATGTTATCCATAGATCTTGGAATTCATTTTTCCCTGCTAGTGGATTTTTCTAAAAATAATTAATTTTTCTTTTGTTGAGCATACACACAGCAAAGCAAACACCAATTCAACCGTTTCTACATGTACAATTCAGGGACATTGATGACATTCGTTGAGTTGTGCAACCACACTCATCTTTTCTGAATGGTGAATCCAAGTTTCCTCCGTATTTTCCCCACTACACCATTCCTTCCTTTTTTTTAAAAAAAAAATACATATGAACCATTCAACAGCTTTAAAATTGCTTGTTTACTGCAGTCCCCTCCTAGGCTAATGCACCATCTAGACCTGTTCTCCAGGCAGCATTGAGCATCTGGCAAATGGTAGACACTCTCCCCATGGCAGCTGGAAACCAGCGGGTGAAACATTGACCAGATTGTTGACATAATGGGTCTGGGTGTTTGTGTAGGTACCAGGCAGTTATAGATCACCTTCTAACACTCTGTTTTGAAATGAAAATAAATAAATGGCCCTAGTAGAACATCAAGAGTAATCAGTACTTGACTATGATAGTTTTGATAAGTGTGTTAGAATAAGGGAAGGAACACAGAGAGGGAGCCATTTGTTCTGCCTGAGGGTATGGGGGGTTGCTGGGGGCTTGCAAAGTGGGAAGGAGTTCAGGAGGCCTCTGAGCAGAAACTGGAGGAGGGAGCTGGAACAGGGATGGTGGTTGTGATTACAACCTTGATGGAAGTCCCACAGAGCTGGATTCTAAGTTGGCCACTTTTGGTGGAAGATCTTGGGCCAGTCACAAGATCCCTTGTTGAGCATACCCAGAGGCAACATGGATGAGTCTTCAGCCACTTGTAAATGAAGTTGCCTTCTGAGAAGTAAACTGTAAACTAGCACTGGATAGATGGGATCAGTGATATGCAAAACCAAAAAGGATAGAAAGCTGCCTGTCGGGAAATTTTAACATATCTAAAGAAGGATTGTGTCAATCTACAGGAGACCAAGTCATTCCTGGAAACTTGGAAAATGGGAAACTACACAGGCTGACTGGGCCACATCCCGTGCAGGATGCTTCACAGCAGGGGATTTGGAGTCTCTCTGTTTGGAATGTGTGGAGGTGGAGGCTCCAGGACCCATTAGCTCAAAGCTGCTAAATACTCAGGGCACATGACTACAAGCCAAACCTAAACCAAGCCCACTGCCATGGAGTCATTTCTGACTCATAGCAACCCTAAGGAACAGAGTAAAACTGCCCCATAGGGTTTCTAAAGCTGTAAATCTTTATGGAAGCAGACGGCCTCATCCTTCTCCCATGGAGCAGCTGGTGGGTTTGAACTATAGACTTTCTGATTAACAGCCCAATGTTTTAAGCACAGCACCACCACAGCTCCTATGACTACAACCCAGGATCCTCCAAAGTCTAATGTGACTTCCCATGGCTGGTCTGTTTGTAGGGAGAGTCTGGCCTGGTCATGCCCAGCGGGCTGCTGAGGCCGTTGAACTGTGGTAGCAGTTGGTGGGGGACAGAGTGTGGGGAAGAGGATGGAATGACGCAAGAGCTGTAAGAGGTGAGGAGGACAGCTGTTCAGACTAACAGTTGGGTTTGGCCAACAGAAGATCACAGTGACCTTGGTAAGAACCATCTTGATGGCAGAGTGGGCCTGATGCCAGCCTGTGGGATGAACAGGAAGAAGAGAGCAGAGCCAACTGCAGTGAGAGCTCAGACAATAGCTGGAGGGAAACTGGGCTGAAAGGATTTGTGTGCTTGAGGCACCACAGCATGTTGAAGTCCAGGGCAAGTGTCTGCTGCTGGAAAGGAGCAGAAGAAAGGTACTGGGAGAGGAGATGGTCGACGGAGACTGGTGTCCCTGAAGACACTCAAGTGGGGAAAGTGAGGCAGGAGGAGACTTTATGTCAACTGAGATATGACTGCATGTGTGGACGAGGAACTCCAAGAATGTAGGGTCTGAAGAGTGTGTCTTCTCTGCTGAGGTGAGTAAGCCAGTATGTGGGTGGGCTTCCTTATTGATGTTTCAGACCCAGCATGTCTCAATATTGTCTGATCCCTTCTGTGACCTCCTTCCCAGCCCCCACCACATCTGTGAGGGCCTATCAGGGTGAGGGCCTAGCCATCACCAAGGAACAAAGTTTCTCTTTGCCCTAAGTGATGCAACTATGAGTAAGAGTCACTCAAATCCTGGCTCTGCTGTAAAAATGAAAGTGATATTAGACAGGGAACCATTATGAAATCTGGACTCATTTAGGTATCATGCACCCATTGGCTTTGCCAGTCCTGTGTCTTCATTTCCCTTGAGGCACGCAGTTCACTGAGGGCCTGGGGCCCCTCCTCAGCTCACAAGCTGAGCCCTCATGAGTGTAAATGTGTTTCAGGAGGGAAGGGAAGCAGAGTGGGAAAATGAATCCATAGTACCAAGAGTTAGGAGCCAGAAGGATGACACTTCCAAGAACTCACGGTGGGAAGTGGAAGCTGGAGGAGTTTGTTTTTCAGCAAACACATTAGATTTAAGTTAGAGGAATAAGACAATTAATCCAAGCCAGCTATTCTCATTACAGAAGGAATCTTCACTTTGCTTAATAATTGCCGATACAAAAAACCCTCAAACTCACTGCCATGAGTGGATCCTGACTCATAGTGACCCCTTCTTGGGTTCCCGAGGCAGTATTTCTATGGAAGTAGATTGCCCAACCTTCCTTCTGAGGAGTGGCTGGTGGGTTTGAACTGCCAGCTTTCTGGTTAGCAGTCAAATGCCTTAGGCACTATGCCACCAGAGCTCCTAATAATTACCAGTAGGGCTCTTCTACATGCCAGCTTCCTAGTGCATTAAATGTTCATGTCCACAGTGACAACTCCAGGACCACTTGGTGAGCATGACGAGCACAGGCCACTTGGATGAGCCATTGCCCTTGGGTGGTAGTTTGAAATTAGAATGTGGTTCTTAGGCCTAAGCATGTGCAGGAAGGAGATTTTCTGAGCTGGGAATTCCCTTCTCTAGCAGGTGAATTTGTGCCTCATCCGCGGACGGTTCTTGGGCTTTTGTGGAAGGAGAGTAGATGCACAGATGGTTCTGTTTATGAAAAGGGGATGAGCATAGTCTAGGGATGGAGCTGTCAGTGAAAGGAAATCAGCAATATCAGCTGGCAGGTGAGGCTGCTGTAGACTAACTTGTACATTTTATTTAGACTAGACTTGTCACAAGCATGCAGTCCCTGTGTGGTGGAAATGATCAATGTTCTTGTCTGTTAACTGAAAAGCTGGAAATTTGAGTCTGCCTAGAGATGCCTGAGAAGAATGTTCTGACATGTACTTCTCAAAAATCAGCCGATGAAATCCCATGGAGCACAGTTCCGCTGTGACATAGATGATGTCACCATGAGTTGGGGTCACCTTGAAGACAACTCGTCTTGGTTTGGTTGTGATAGGGATGAGTTTCACATGGCAACATGTGCAAAGTAACATATGGTGTAGCTTGTGTATGTCCTCTCAAGGGCTGGCGGTGCGGTGGATGGGGACGGGCCAGAGGGTCCTAGTTCTCCCGCTTCTGATAGTGTGAGTTTGGGTCATCATGTTGCTTTCTGAGCTTCAGTTTCCTCATCTGGGAATGGTGACGTTACTCCCCAAATTGTGGGGCTGCTCTGAGAATGAGTGGAAGTGAGGTAATTCTAAGTCCCGTGCAATTGTAGGCAACCATTACACGCATTCATTCTTATAAACAGAGGCTGCAAATAGGTGTAAAGTTGGAAGAATTGAGGTGTGGTCTGTACTCATTTATTCTTCAAACTTTTTATGTCACCAATGGTGTACAAGGCTCCGCGCCAGACCCTTGGGATACCATAAAGATAAGATGTAAATCTCTGCCTGGAAAAATGTGAAAGGCAGTGGGGGAAGGTGGGACGCAATGATTTCAGTAAAATGTGATAATTGCTGTGAGAGCAAGAGGAAAACTTAGTTTCCTTTTGGGCAGGATCCTGTGATGGTTCAGGAGGAAAAAGCCATTCAAGGTAGAAAGAACAGCATGGGGCATGGAGCAGCATACTGCTTGGAGAACTTGAAGAAAATTTATAGGAACAGAGCCTCCATGACCCAAATCCCAGACTTCTTGAAGTGTGGTGGGGAGTTGTGAGTTACTCTGGTTCCTCTTCACTCTTTTCAATACAGGTAGTGATTAAGAGGAGGTGGGACCACAAGGAGTTTGAGGTGTTGAAGAGAGCAACATAGGAACAGTCAAATACCTTAGGCACTACACCAGCAGAGCTCCTATAAATGTACTTACCCATCCTCAATCCAGTTGCCCATTCATCCATCCATCTGTTTGCTCACCACCCATCGTCAATTCATCCACTCATCTGTCTACACACTTATTCATCCATACCCAGTCATCCATCTTTCCATCTAATTTTAAACTATCTAATATTAAGTGAACTTATCAGCATGCCAGGTTCTGAGGCCTACAGATATGGAATGGGATAGAGTTGCATCTTCCTGTCTTTAGATTGTGTACAGGAGTGGAAGGGCAAAAGTGGGGATAAATGAGTAAACGGACTATTGTAGTGCAGTGCGATATGTGCTGTGAAAGAGACTACGAAGCCAGGAAGGTTTCCTGGAGAAAGTGGCAGCTACATTACATCTGATACCTAGAAGTAGGCCAGATGGGAACATGGTAGGGTGGGAAGGCAGAAGAACAAAATATGATTTGAATTGATATGGAGGTGAGAGTGATTATACTGCTTTCATGACCTGTATGTATTAGGTGCTTGGCTGTTAAATCAAAGGTTGGTGGTTCAAACCCACCAGACACTCCACGGGGAAAGATGGTAACCTGCTTCTGTAAAGACTTACAGCCTTGGAAACCCTATGAGGCAATTCCACTGTGTCCTATAGGGACACTAAGAGTCAGAATGGACTCAGCAATGGTTTTTTTTTTTTTTTTTTTTTGGTTTTATGTCTTCCAGTATTGCCAGAATGTAGGCTGAAAGACAGAAGGGGAAGGTATGTAAATCGTATCTAAAACATGAATAATAATAGTAATAATAATGACATCTACTGTTTCCTGAGCACCTACAATGGATCAGGCAATGTCTAAGTGGTTTTCTATCATTTAGTCCACAGGACAGTTCTATGAAGTACTGTCCCCATTTCGCAGATGAGGAACAAGCTACAGGGGGGTTAAGTAACCCAAGCTACTATTGGGTTGCCCAATATTAAGTGTTGAGGCCATGCTGTTAGCCAAGGAGAGAGGAAGTTGAACATTCCAGGAGGGCACAGTCTGTGCAAAGCATTGGTCTTTTACCTGGAAACACCAAGTACAGCATCTGCAGCATGAGTGAGGACACATGACTCTTGTTGTTGTTGTTGTTATGTGCTGTCGAGTCAAACCCGACTCATAGTGACCCCTCCTTGGGTTTCCGAGGCAGTATCACTATGGAAGTAGGATTGCCCAACCTTCCTTCCGAGGAGTGGCTGGTGGGTTTGAACTGCCAGCCGTCTGGTTAGCAGGCAAGTGTCTTAGCCACTATGCTACCAGAGCTCCCCACACATGACTCTAGGGATTCCAATATGGTGAAGGTTACATCCTATGAAAAAATGAAAATGTCAGGTAAGTAATCTGTATTTAAAAAAAAAAGAATAGTTGTATAACTTCTTTTTAAAATACATCAATAAAAAAAATAAAACAAACACTCACTTCATAGCTTTGATATATGTATTTTCACGTTTTCTTTTAAGACTGTGTTCACATGAATACATGTTTCTATAGAGTTAAAATCATACCCTGTACAAGATTTTGTATCCCTTCTTAGTTTTAGATAAAAAATTGGTTGTACAACTGTGAAAGACAGTAAAATGCTTAATAATTAAGCATCCATTTTCTGTTATCAGACCTTTAGGTTATGACTCATTCTTTATTTTTTTCTGCCATGAACTTGAATAGACATTTTATCATTTCTTTGAATTATTTTCTTAGGATAACAGCATGGAAGTGGGGCTACTAGAAGAATGATGATTATTATTGTGTTAAATATGTATGTAAAAAACATTTGACATTTCAGCAATCTTCACATGTACCCATCAGTGACACTGAGTTCATCATGTTTTTCAACCATTACTCTTATCAATTCCCAAATTTTTTCATCCAGAGTGATTTTTATGGCTCTTAATCTGTGTTGCCAGGTTGTAGTCATTAAAGGGCTATGCTAGCTTCCCCATCTGGCTAACTGCTAGGCCCTAAAACTCAGGACACGTTTTGCTTCTTTCTGGAAGCCTTCCCTAATCAGTCTCTGATGTAGCACCTCCCACACAGTGTTGTCTGCAGTTGTATATTGAATAGATACACAGCCCACACCTGTTCTGAGCTCCTGGAGCACAGGAAACTTGCCTTTCTCATCTCTGGCCCCTAGTGCGTGTAGCAAGCCTTGGATGGGGTAGGAGTTTGGGGAAATTGCGTTGAGTGAAGGATGCATCATCAGATGCCAGGCTCCTCCCCAAATGGTTCAGAGTGACAGGTGGGTCTCCATGAAGCTGCTGTCCCAGGGGACATGGCTTGTTTCCTTTTCTTGAAGCTGGGGCGGTAGCTTGGCGTTCCCAGGCCTGTGAGCAGGGAAACTGTTGCTGGCCAGTGTTCCTGTAAGTGGTGAGTGCTGGGTGCATAGACTTGAAGTCTGACTGCTGGCTTTGCATCCCAGTCTTTGAATTGCTGCACCAACTTTAGAGTTTTAAGAGTATTCACCTCTCAAGGTTATTGTGAAGATTAAATGAAATAATCCAGTAAGACATCAGTGAAAATCTTCCATGGAGGTTTCCCGCTATCATCATCCATCATCATTACATACATTTATGAAAACAGAAATTTGTCTCAAAGTTTTGAAGCCTAGAAGGCCAAATCAGGGCATCAGCCATGCCGATCGATTCCTTCTGAGGACTTTGAGAAAGGAACTGTCCATACCTCTCTCCTAACTTCTTATTTTTAAATTAATTTTTGTTATTGTTGTTGACAGTATACACAGCAGAACCTGTACCAATTCAACCATTTCTCCCTGTACCATTCGGGGACACTGAGTACATCCTTCAAGCTGTGCGACCATTCTCACCCTCCTGTTCTGAATTGTTTCCCCCTTTAACATAAATAACTGCCCCCTGTGTTTCCTATCTAATCTTTCAAGTTGCTGTTGTCACATTGCTTCCATATGGATAGTTCTCCCAAGAACACAATGCTCAAAGCAGACATTCTTTACTAATTAGCTACAACTATTGTTTGGTTTAAACATCATTATCATTTAATGCTCCTGGGTCCAGTTGGCTAGAGATTTTCCTCTTTGATGACTGTATCCTGCCTTTTGAGCACTTAGAAACTGCAGGAGAAAACCTGATAGATAAACTAAAAACCAACCAGTGAGGCCTTTCTGAGTAGGGACTACCAAAGATTTGTTGGGAGTGAAGATTGAAGTTAACTATTAAAGGAAAGGTAAGGTAGATTACACAGATTTCTAACGAAGTTCAAGTTCCAAGACTCCAAATATTTTATATTTCAATCATTATCTCATGGACACAGAATATACCCTCTACATGATTGTAGTGTAGTGCCTAAGGTACTTGACTGCTAACCAGAAGGCTGGTGGTTCAAACCCAACAGCCGCTCCTTGGAAGGAAGGTTGGGCAATCTACTTCCATAGTGATATCACCTTGGAAACCCCAGGAGGGGTTGCTATGAGTCAGGGCTGACTCGATGGCACGTAACAACAACAACGACTGTGCAAAGGCTTGGTGGTAAGAGAGGAAGTGTAGTCAGTGGGAACTGTAGGTAGCTCCTAATGCCAGGTGGCAGTGTATGAGGCATTGCACTTCACGTGATCAAGACTAGAGCCATTTGATGAAGGCCCTTGGGTGCCATGCGAAGAAGGCTAGAGCCCTTGAAGAGATTTCTGTTTTGGAATTACATCTGCAATCAACTCGACTGTTTTGTCTAAAACTATCCACACACTTCCACCCCCAAATGGATGCCTCCTCCAGACTTCTCTCATCTAGTCTATGGAAAATCTTAGAGCTAAAACTCCAGAGCCAGGTCCCTTGAGTTCGGGACCAGTGGCCTCTGTCCACCACCTGACACTGCTGCCCCTTCTGACTCATTTCTCTTTCTCTTCATATCTAATCTTTTTCATCTGTCAATTTCTAATACAGGTCTGTGGACCCAGTCAGAGCTCAATAAATGTTTGTTGAATGACTCATTGATTGCTGTTAAGGGCTGTGTGTGTATGTGTGTGTGGGGGGGCGCAGGACCTCTTGAGTTTTTTCTCTCCATCCCTGGCTACTTAGAGTTGGTAGAAAGACATTGGATTAGTGACCAAAAACTCAGGCTGCAGGCCCTGGCTCTCTCACTGACCAGCTGTGCCATGGGACATCTGGGCCTGTGTTGCTGCATCTGTGAAATGAAGTTGGTAGCGTCTGATGGTTCTGAGTGAAGTCCCTGGGTGGGGCCAATGGTTCAGAACTTGGCTACTAGCCAGACCCACCCAGAGATGCCTCAGATGAAAGACCTGATGATCAGTTTCTGACAGATTGCAGCCTTGAAAACCCTATGGAGAGCTCTACCCTGTAACATACAGGGTCACCATGAGTCAGAATAGCTTGATGGCAGTTGGAAAGAAGAAGACAGACCTGCCTGATCCTCACAAGGTCACTGTGAGCCTTGAATAAGTCCATGCCTGGAAGAGCTTTGCTAATGTGAGTGCTGTACCTTCACAGGATAAGGTTCTCCCTGGTGTAGGTGATCATCCTGCCATATTTGGATGATTGGAGACACCCTCCATGCCTCCTGTATCAGCCAAGGTCCCAGCAGAGCACAGATACACCTGGGGGGTATTTAATAAAGTGACTTTTACAAAGGCGTGGGTGGGGCTTGGGGAAACCAAAGACATGAGGACAATACTCTGGGACTATTACAGTGGGTGCCTTACCCCCTGCCTGGGCCTAAAGAGGGCCAAGGGGAGGGCAAGAAGAGTCAAGGATCAACACTCCAACCTCTCTACTTGATTCTCTGATCTCTTGCCAGTGCTTGCCCTTGGCCGAACCCTATCAGAAACCAGAGTCAAGGTTGTCACTGATGTAGTCCATAGAGGTCAGCCTCCTGGGGTACGAAACAAAGTGAAGAAGAGTGGAGTATGGCTCCCCTACCTCACCCAGACGCCTCTCCTCTCTAAAGCTGTTCCCAGTGCTGTTGGCCCCCCTGTGGCCCCTCTCCCTTTATCTGACTCACTCCTGTCTGGTATCTGGCCCTTCATTCAGCCTCACCTTCTCTAATAAGCCTTTCTGGAACTCCTTTCTGTCATGGCACTGTCATACTGTGTGGATTATTTGCTAGCTGAGGACAGGAACTCTGTTTCTTTCTCTCCCTACCCCCTATCTAACCCTGATCTAGTGCCTACCACAGGATCTGTGTGGAGTGAACCCCAATAGGTGTTTGCTCCCCTGAGCTGAGCTCTGTGACCTTGAAGCACAGGGCTGAATGTGTTCTCCTCTCCTACCAAACCTTCAGTGGCTCCCATTTTCTGTGGGTCATAGATAGTCCAATGCCCTTGTGTTCCCATCTGAGATCCTCAACCATTGGCTCTAGCCCTCACCTTGATTCCCGGTGCCAGCCTGGTGAGAGTGGGCATTCCTGCCTCACATGTAAGAAGAGTCTTGCATTGTTGTGTCTGGGATTGTTTTGTGAGTCATTTGCATTTTGTCTGTTTTGAAATTTAGTATTTCTTTGTGATGCCTGTGAGGTAGTCGTGGCTTAGGTGACTCTGGCAGTCCCTATGGGCGTTCTGGGGGAATCAGGATGCACAACCCGGCAATACCTACACACACATTCTTCTCCATTCCATCCAAACACACTTATCTCTTCCATTACCAAGATAATGGGCTGTCCTCTGAAGTCCTGGGCTGATGAGCATGTGATTCAGTTCCTGCTGGAGCAAGTTGGCTTGCCTGGGTCTGGAAAGGGCAGGAGACTTCAGTGGATTCATTGGTTCTTCCTTTCACAGCTGTGACCTTGACTGAGAGTCTTTGTTTCCTACCTCTTCAAGAGGACAATCATGCTGCCTTCTTGCTGGGCAATGCTGGAAACCCTAGGAGAATTTAAATGGAAAAGCCTGAAGGATATGCCACCAGATAGGACTGTGTGCTGTACTCAAGGCAGCCTACTTTGTGCTGCCATCACCCATCTGGAAGGCAGTAGTTTTCACTTGGCTGAAGTGGGGTGGTTATGGGTAAGTGTGTATGTGTGTTGTATCTTATGAAGAAACCACAGATATTTTCACAGTACATCATAGGTGTTGCAGATCCTCAAATATCATTTATGTGCAACGTTACTTAGAAATTAGAACTTATTATTTAATTCATTAAGATGTCTCTATGATTATATCAAAACATTTTTTTTTAATGTCTGGAGAATTAGATTCTTATACAATTGCTTTCCTTTGTAATCTTACATATTTTTATGTTTTGCATTTAAACATATTTTTTTGAGTGGACAGAGACTGCCAAAAGGTCCTCCTGTGCCTGCATGTATACACAAACAGTTGAGAATCCAGCCTGACATTAGAGAAATGTCCTCAGGAGAAACCACCAGAATTCAAGGCTGCGGATTGCCCTTGTCTGCTTATGCTCCAAGAAAACGAAGGAAGGAGCTTGGGAATACAAATCAGGGGAGAGAAAGAACAAAAAGCAAATTTGGAGAGCTAGAGGAAAGAGCAGGAACAGTTGAGTTTAAACCCCAGCTCTGCCGCGGACTTGCTCTGTGATCCTGGACAAATTCCCTCTCCTCGCTGAGCCTCAGTTTTCTAATCTTGGAATATTTACCTTGAAGGGTGATTTTAGTGATAAGAAAGACATATACATGTGATGTGCCACCCAGTGACCCTGACACACACAGTAGGTGTGTGGCCATTGCCAGTCTGTGGCAAATGAACAGAGGGAGGGAGGAGAGCAGGCTTTGTGCCTTCTGGGAAAGGAGGTGGTGGTGAGCGTCCCGGGGCGGTGGGTTTCCCCAGCCGTCATGTGTGGGCGTTGAGGACAGTCCCATGAGCCCAATGGACTCACCATGGCGAGTCCAGGATCTTGAGAAGCTGATGAATTGAAGCAGATCTTCTCACCTGGGTGCGCCAAGCTTTAGCTCTTCAAAGGACCCTGGTGCCTTGTGGTGGTCAGATTCATGGGGCAGGAGGTTGGAATCCGTCTGCCTCTTGCAGACTTAAGGGAAAAGAGACCATTAATGGGGCTGCAGTGGTTGCACCTGGAATTCCGAGTCTGTGTGGGCACCTTGTCCTCAGCTCACCTGGCCTGCCTGTGGCCAAGGTCCTGGAGCTTCTGCCCAGCAGGCTCGAGGAGGCTGTTGGGTTCTCATGAGGGCGGCACATGGTGGGCTGTGCCTCAGTGGCAGGACCCAGATATTCACGAGGGTGCACCGAGGAGCCCACCTGCTCTGCTGGGTGGTCAAGGCAGGGCCAGGACAAGGCTGGGGTGAGAGAGACCCTAGGGTGTGGGGTTTAAGGTGGTCTTCCCTGTCAGGGTCATACAAGTGCCCTAGCCCATGCTCTTGCACCTGGGCACCTATCTTTCTCACTGTGGTACCAGCCCTGAGTCAAGGAATGCGAGATGAGCTCATGGACCCTCGAGGGCCAGCTGTTTCCAGATTGGGCTTCATACTGAAACCACCTGAAAAACTTGCTAAAATGCAGAATTCCTTCCAAATCAAAGTTCCAGCAGGTGGGGCCTTGCAATCTTTGTCTCAAAATTCCTTCGGGTCATTCTCCTTCTTGTGGAACAGGCAGATCCAGGGAAGGCCCTTTGGAAATTTCTGGGTTTAGCGTCCTCTATCCCACAGACCTCTGTGGTTTGCAAAACACATTTTCATACCCAAAACTTATTTGATTTTTACAATGTCCCTGTGGGATAGATAAAAACCAAAACAAACCTGTTGCCTTTGAGTCAATTCCAATGCATAGGATTCTACAGGGCAGAGCAGAATTGCCCCCACAGAGTTTCCAGTGCTGTAATCTTCACAGTCAAATGCCTTTGCATAGTCAATAAAACACAGGTAAACATCTTTCTGGTATTCTCAACTTTCAGACAAGATCCATCTGACATCAGCAATATCCCTTGTCCACCTCCTCTTCTGCACCATACCCCCCCCAACACACCATATTTTTTTTTTTTTTAAATTGTGATTTGGGTGAAAGTTTACAGAGCAAATTCATTTTCCTGCAATCATTTTTGAATTATCCTCAGCCTAATTTTACTTGCATGTGAACATGGTAGTGTTCAATTCTTTCTTCATTTTGTTGGATCACCTTTCTGTGGAATAGGCATGTCTATGGATCTCTTCCAGCAGGTTGGCCAGATAACTGTCTTCCAAATTTCTTGACGTAGATAAGTGAGTGCTTCCAGAGTTGCGTCTGTTTGTTGAAATATCTCGTTTGTTATTCTGCCCTGGAGACTTGTTTTCCATCAATGCCTTCAGGCAGCTTGGGCTTCTTTGTTTAGTACTTGATTCATATGCTGCCTCCTAGAATGGTTGAAGGAGCTCTGGTAGCATAGTGCCTAAGGCACTTGACTGCTAACCAGAAGGCTGGCGGTTCAAACCCACCAGCCACTCCTGGGAAGGAAGGTTGGGCAATCCTACTTCCATAGTGATACTGCCTTGGAAACCCAAGGAGGGGTCCCTATGAGTCGGGGCTGACTCCATGGCAAATAACAACAACAACATAATGGTTGAATATCGACCAATTCTTTTTGGTCCAGTGACTGTGTATTCCTTCCATTTTCTTTTGATACTTTTTGCATTGTTCAATTTTTTGCCCATAGAATCCTTCAATATTGCAACCCGAGGCTTGAATTTTTCTTCAGTTCTTTCAGGTTGAGAAATAATGCGTGTGTCTTCCCTTTTGGTTTTCTAACTCCAGGTCTTTGCAGATTTCATTATAATTGACTTTTGTCTCCTCAAGCAGCCCTTTGAAATCTGTTTAGCTCTTTTATTTCATAGTTTCTTCCTTCTGCTTGAGTGGGTCTGGATCTCAGAGCAAGTTTCAGAGTCTCTTTTGACATCCATTTTGATCTTTTTTTTTTTTTTAATGACATTTTGCTTTCTTCATGCATGATGTTCTTCATATCATCCCACAACTCTGCATCATATCTATTCTGGAGATGGTTTCAGAATTCAGGTGGGATTTACTCAAGGTTGTAAGTTGTCTCTCGTGGACTCAGTGGCATTCCTAGGGGAGTGTGGGTGACACTGTCAGAGGGGGTGACACGAAAATATCTATAAAGTTTTTGTGCAATGTCCCAACAGACATTTATTATTTTTAATAAAAATATCCCTATAGTTAATTATAACAACAGAAACATTTTTCCAAAGTCTAGCTTACATGTATCAGTATACCTACAAGGCCAAAATTCTATGCTAATTTACTCTGTAAACTTTCTGATGTGCTCCAATGAGACTGGTCATTATTACCCAGTTACAATGATGCTTCAAATCATGATGCTTCAAATCAATGCTGTTTGTCTGCGTACACTTCAAGCATGCACGGTTGTTTCATTGTTTCCAGTGTTTTTACAGTCACCAATTTTGTCAAATTTTCTGGTGTTTAGCTACTACTTTGTGACAGTTATTATTTGTGAACTTATATCAACAACTTTTTTTATAATTAAAGGAAAAAGAGAAAAATTTAAAAAAAGGCTTTGCTCTAATAATATTGTAATTCAATGTAGAAAGATTTTATTAACAATTTTGTTGTTAGTATTCATATAATCTAAGAAATATGACATTTAAGCAATTTACAACTATACTTGTCATAGACTATTCTATGGTTAAAATTGATAATACGTGTTCCCAAGGATTCTGTATAATCTGGTATAGGAGGAGGTCTGTTGGGGGGGTATGATGACACCAAGAGCTACGCACTGGGTGACACCAACCCAGTGACACCACTTTGTGGACTTGTTTTAATATTCTTGAGCTTCAAGTTGCGTGTGAGCAGTTGAT